>NC_060176.1:34685148-34708266 GCF_021184085.1 Oncorhynchus gorbuscha | reverse complement strand
GTTGATTGGTGCGTCCGTCAGTCTCTCTTCCGGGTTTCATCCCCAGTCTAACGGTCAAGCAGAGAGGGCCAATCAGACGATTGGTGGCATACTACGCAGCCTTTCTTTCAGGAACCCTGCGTCTTGGGCAGAACAGCTCCCCTGGGCAGAATACGCTCACAATTCGCTCCCCTTCGTCTGCTACCGGGTTATCTCCGTTTCAGAGTAGTCTGGGTTACCAGCCTCCTCTGTTCTCATCCCAGCTTGCCGAGTCCAGCGTTCCCTCCGCTCAAGCGTTTGTCCAACGTTGTGAGCGCACCTGGAGGAGGGTGAGGTCTGCACTTTGCCGTTACAGGGCACAGACGGTGAGAGCCGCCAATAAACGCAGGATTAAGAGTCCAAGGTATTGTTGCGGCCAGAGAGTGTGGCTTTCCACTCGCAACCTTCCTCTTACGACAGCTTCTCGTAAGTTGACTCCGCGGTTCATTGGTCCGTTCCGTGTCTCCCAGGTCGTCAATCCTGTCGCTGTGCGACAGCTTCTTCCGCGACATCTTCGTCGCGTCCATCCTGTCTTCCATGTCTCCTGTGTTAAGCCCTTTCTTCGCACCCCGTTCGTCTTCCCCCCCCTCCCGTCCTTGTCGAGCGCACCTATTTACAAGGTACATAAAATTATGGACATGCGTTCTCGGGGACGGGGTCACCAATACCTAGTGGATTGGGAGGGTTACGGTCCTGAGGAGAGGAGTTGGGTTCCGTCTCGGGACGTGCTGGACCGTTCGCTCATCGATGATTTCCTCCGTTGCCGCCAGGATTCCTCCTCGAGTGCGCCAGGAGGCGCTCGGTGAGTGGGGGGGGTACTGTCATGTTTGTCATTCATTGTCATGTCTTGTCCCTGTGCTCCCCATGCTATTCGTTTCCCTCTGCTGGTCTTGTTTGGTTCTATCCTCCTCTCTCCCCCTCCCTCTCTCACTCTCTCGCTCTCTCTTCTCTCTGTCGTTCCGTTCCTGCTCCCAGCTGTTCCTATTCCCCTAATCATCATTTAGTCTTTCCACACCTGTTCCCGATCCTTTCCCCTGATTAGACTCCCTATTTATTCCTTTGTGTTCCGTCCCTGTTCCGTCGGTTCCTTGTTTTGTATTCCATGCTGTAATTGCGTTTCGCCCTGTCCTGTCGTGTTTTTTGCCGTGATTGTGTATCACCCTGTCCTGTCGTGTTTTGTGCCTTCTTCAGACGCTGCGTGTGAGCAGGTGTATCAGTTAACTACGGCCTGCGCCTACCCCGAAGCGACCTGCAGTCTGTGGCCGCTTCTCCAGTTGTTTTCCCCTCTACTATCTAGAGGATTTCAGTTATTCGGTTTTGAGCATTAATAAACTCTGTTTCTGTTAAGTCGCGTTTGGGTCCTCCTTCACCTGCATAACACTTTTATCTGTGGATTAATTGTCGGAGGTGAGGACCTTGTGCATTTCAGGTAAAATAACAACCCAATATTTATATCCCAGGACAAAATAGCTAGCATCAGCAGCAAGCTACCTAGCTAAATCGGCTCCATTTCCTTCCATGTCAAATTATCCTGGTATGGTTACTGGCCCAATGTCCAATGACAAAGGTAATAGCTGTTTCACATTAGATTGTGCCCGCTAAATGTGATACTTTTCCTGTCGCAAATTTAGCCAAATTCTCATCGTAAGGAATCAGTGATATTTAAACGCTGGTATCTATTAGAAAGTTGTGTAAGACGTCGTCTCCTACGTCTCCCTTCACATAAAAAAAGTAATCTCTATGAAGCACTATTGATATAACCGAGGCCATACACCGCTATGTGAAGGTTTCCTGTCCCACTGCTTTCTGGAGTGTTTGCTGCTGCTGTTTTGACAAAGATGCAAATGCTTGTCTTGCAGCATCCCCTCAAATGCAGCGGGTGCAGTCGTCTCAAATTACCACTCTACACTCATTCTTCCAACGGCCCCACATCTAAAACAGGGATATATCCCCCTACGTTAGTATTACGTTAGTATTTAGCTAATCACAGTTGATGGTCATCAGCTATCCTTTAGCTCGAAAAGCTATCGCCAGTTTTGAACAATACGACTCGGACCAGAATATACCGGACCTATTTTTCTCTCCATATCCCCGGATTTCAACCGAAAGCTCTTAACATTTACACCTGGATCTCGCAGCTAGCTAGCTAGCTGCTATCCGTGTGACTATTGGCTTACGTCGGTCCCGAAGCAAACTTCAATTATTCCGGAGCTAGCCAGCTGAAGAGTTCTATCAACCACTCCTGGGCTACAATCACCTATCCAGACCCGTTTTACTACCGGTGCAGAGCCCCACCCTAATCGTTAGCTGTCTTATCAGCTGCTATCTGAATAGGTCACTCTGACAATTTTTCTTGGGTCACTATAACTATATCTATTTTGCCAATTGGATTGATCCCCTCTACCACACGGAACCCCACTAATCTACTAACGGAAATGCACGAAGTGGCTAAAAACAGAACACCGTCCTATGCTAGCTTGCTACCGATGGCCCGGCTAGCTGTCTGAATCGCCGTTACCCCAACCAACCTCACTACTAACTGGACCCTTATATTCACTTGACTAAGCATGCCTCTCCTTAATGTCAATATGCCTTGTTCATTGCTGTACTGGTTAGTGTTTATTAGCTTATTTAACTGTAGAGCCTCTAGCCCTGCTCATTATACCTTATCCAACCTTTCAGTTCCACCACCCACACATACAATGACATTACCAGGTTTCAATGATGTTTCTAGAGACAATCTCTCATCACTCAATACCTATACCTAGGTTTATACCTCCACTGTATTCACATCCTACCATACCTTTGTCTGTACATTATGCCTTGAAGCTGTTTTATCACCCCCAGAAACCCCCTTTTACTCTCTGTTTCGGACATTCTAAACGACCAATTCTCATAGATTTTAGCCGTACCCTTATCCTACTCCTCCTCTGTTCCTCTGGTGATAGAGGTGAATCCAGGCACTGCAGTGCCTAGCTTCACTCCTATTCCCGAGGCGCTCTCTTTTGATGACTTCTGTACACGTAATAGCCTTGGTTTCATGCATGTTAACATTAGAAGCCTCCTCCCTAAGCTTGTTTTATTCACTGCTTTAGCACACTCTGCCTAACCGGATGTTCTAGCCGTGTCTGAATCCTGGCTTAGGAAGACCACCAAAAATTCTGAAATCTTTATTCCGAACTACAACATTTTCAGACCAGATAGAACGGCCAAAGGGGGTGATGTTGCAATCTACTGCAGAGATAGCCTGCAGAGTTCTGTCCTACTACCCAAACAATTTGAACTTCTACTTTTAAAAATCCACCTCTCTAAAAACAAGTATCTCACTGTTGTCACCTGCTATAGACCACCCTCTGCCCCCAGATGTGCTCTGGACACCATATGTGAACTGATTGCCCCCCATCTATCTTGAGAGCTCGTGCTCCTAGGCGACCTAAACTGGAACATGCTACAATCTAAGCTTGATGCCCTCAATCTCACACAAATTATCAATGAACCTACCAGCTATGGCGTTCTGCATTAGCATCAAACAGCCCCCGTGATATGCAACTTTTCAGGGAAGCTAGAAACCAATACACACAGGCAGTTAGAAAAGCCAAGGCTAGCTTTTTCAAGCAGAAATTTGCTTCCTGCAACACAAACTCAAAAAAGTTCTGGGACACTGTAAAGTCCTTGGAGAATAAGAACACCTCCTCCCAGCTGCCCACTGCACCGAGGAGAGGAAACACTGTCACTACTGATAAATCCACTATAATTGAGAATTTCAATAAGCCTTATTTCTACGACTGGCCATGCTTTCCACCTGGCTACCCCTACCCAGGTCAACAGCACTGCACCCCCCGACAGCAACTCGCCCAAGCCTTCCCCATTTCTCCTTCTCCCAAATCCAGTCAGCTGATGTTCTGAAAGAGCTGCAAAATCTGGACCCCTACAAATCAGCCGGGATAAACAATCTGGACCCTTCCTTTCCAAAATTATCTGCCGAAATTGTTGCAACCCCTATTTTACTAGCCTGTTCAACCTCTCTTTCGTGTCGTCTGAGATTCCCAAAGATTGGAAAGCAGCTGCGGTCATCCCCCTCTTCAAGGGATGTTTTTATCATAAATCTTCAATAATGTTCCAACCGGAGAATTCCTTTGTCTGTAGAAATGCAATGGAATGCGAGGTAAATGTCACATGAACGCGCGTCACGAGCTCGTGGCTCTCTGACAGACATCTGACTCATTCCCCTCTCATTCCCCCCTCCTTTACAGTAGAAGCATCAAACAAGGTTCTAAAGACTGTTGAAATCTAGTAGAAGCCTTAGGAAGTACAACATGACCATTATCCCACTGTATCTTCAATAGGGAATTAGTTGAAAACACGTCAGAATGAAAAAATTCATTCTGACGTGTGGCTAGAGTAAGGAATGGCGTCTCTGGGACGTTCAGCATGTTGTAACCTTCTGAACGCCACCCATGTTGGAGCCAGAGAAAAAAAGGCATCTGTAAGTCGAGGGCATCATTTTAGTTAATGCATTTTCAATATCATCTTAATTCACCCTCTAGTGGTCATATCGTAGATTAGCCCGGTGTTTTCCAATCCTGGTCCGGGGGACGACCCAAAAAGGGTGCAACTGTTAGATTTTGAGTCAAAGCCTTGATGATGAGCTGGTTAGATGAATCAAGTGTGTTAGTGCTAGGTCTAAAAGCAGAAATCTTTGGGTCCCCACGACCAGGATTGGGAAACACTGGATTAGTCCATTCAAACCATTAGGAATCATCATCTCATCCATGTCACCCACCATCTCCTTGTGCCCCGGCATGTTGCAGTGGAGCACCCCGGTGGGGAAGCTGACTCCGAGCAAGGGCCCAGAGAGGCTGCTGGGGCCATAGACCAGGTGGGCCCCCTGTGGTGGAGACCCGTAGATGACCGTCCCGGGACTGAATGCCAGGCTGGCCGCAGGGGAGGCATAGACCACAGAGCCAAGGGGCAGGGGCGAACCGTCGGGCAGCATGGTGTAGATGGCCGAGCCAGGGGGATGGCTGAATTGATCCCCAGTCCCCATCCCAGAGGAGCTGCAGTCTACCACATCGCTCTCACTACCACTGTCCCTCGCCTCACCTGAGTGGTCAAGCACGCACACATACACATACATACACACACACACCAATGCACACATACACCGATGCGTGCACACACACACACGTTGCTGTGTTGACTCTCACGGTTTGCTGTATTGTAGTGTAACGACAGAGGTCTCAGAGGAAACTTGCAATGTGCCTATACATACCTCTTCCTTTGTAAGTGTGTGAGGATGTGTGCACCGGAGGGGAGTAGACCCAGTATCCCCCTACAGGCTGGGGACCTCTATCCCTGCTGACCCCCCTGCGCCTGCTGTTGCGGTGCCCCCTGCCAGGCAAGGTAGGATACTGCGACCCTAGACCTGAATCCTGAGTACCTAAACTGTGAGCCTGATGGAACAAGGAGAAACAGACAATAAAACTATAGTATATTAGTCCTGTACAATATCAGCCTTAAGCCTAATTTATACCAAATGCAATATAAGAACTACAAATAGCCATGCAAAAATGGCGATCCTGCGTAATTGTGTAGGAAAAATACGCAAAGGTGTACAGCCCCGCAATTATAAACTCGACACAAGTAAGCAGGATCGCCATTTTGCGGTCTTGCGTTGCATATGTACAGTATAATTTAGGCTTTACACATACTACATAGAAAACACTTAAAACACAACTCCTCTGGCACCAAATGACCGATCTGCACGAAACATGGCATCTATGGACCAATATCTCCCAACGCAACAATTTCTAGGCTAGTATGTCAATCATACTGACCGATAAACATCCATGTGGGCATGGTCTGGCACATAAATTCATACAGATCAGACACCGATATTTGAATTGTACCAAAACCTGGTGTACATTTTTCAAACACTGTCAACACTCAACATATGCAAGCACATTCAGATCGACCACACGGTGGCGCTGCAACAGGCACATGTTTATGTCTCTTGAGTTTGGCTGCATGGTGGCACTGTTAGACAGGAAAAAGAGTTGATGCAAGCACATTGGCCCATGTTCTTTTATCGAGACTCTTGGAAAATGTTGCTTTTAATTCTTTAGAGTCTAAGATGTTGGGGGGAAGGGGGTGCTAAAACTGACATGGAATTTTTTAAGAATGTCATAGTATGGATCATTTTACTATGTGATTGTGAATATTAGGACCCCTTTAGGTATAAAAATATATACTTTTGGGGGGGATAAAATATCGATTTTGGCCTTTACTACTATAACCAAGCCAATAGCCCACATTCAATAACACATTCATAAATGGCAAAGGACAGTCAAAAACATGTATAATAAGAAACAATCTTTTGAAGTTTCTGCCCTAAATCTAGGAGATAAGAAGAAAAACACTCAGGAAGAAAAACTTCAAATTAGTGGATTTGGCTATTTCAGCCACACCCGTTGCTGACAGGTGTAAAAAAAAATATCGAGCACAAAGCCATGCAATCACCATAGACAAACATTGTCAGTAAAATGGCCTTACTGAAGAACTCGGTGACTTTTAACATGGCACCGTCATATGATGCCACCTTTCCAAGAGGTCAGTTGGTCAAATGTCTGCCCTGCTAGAGCTACCCCCTGGTCAACTGTAAGTGCTGTTATTGTGAAGTGGAAACGTCTAGGAGCAGCAACGGCTCAGACGCGAAGTGGTAGGCCACAAGCTCACAGAACAGGGCCGTCGAGAGCCGAAGCGCGTAAAAATGGCCTGTCCTCGGTTGCAACGCTCACTACCGAATTCCAAACTACATCTGGAAGCAACGTCAGAACAAGAACTGTTTGTCGGGAGCTTCATGAAATGGATTTCCATGGCCGAGCAGCCGCACACAAGCCTAAAATCACCACACGCAATGCCAAGCGTCGACTGGAGTGTTGTAAAGCTCGCCGCCATTGGACTTTGGAGCAGTGGAAAAGCGTTCTCTGGAGTGATGAATCACGCTTCAGATCTGGCAGTCCGACGGATAAATGTGGGTTTGGCGGATGAAAGGAGAACGCTACCTGCCTAAATGCATAGTGCAACTAAAGTTTGGTGGAGGAGGAATAATGGTCTGTAGCTGTTTTTCATGGGTCAGGCTTGGCCTTCTGTGCTTCCAACTTAGTGGAAACAGTTTGGGGAAGGTCTGGCCTGTTTCAGCATGACAATGCCCCGGTCATGACTCTCCTGTGAAGATCTGAAGAATCAGGTTACAATGGGTCCGCTCTAAGTTGGCCGTTTTATGACGCTCGTAAATACCAGCAGGAACTCTAACTCCCATACAATGAAAGGTAAGTTAAAAATCCCTTCGTTACAACAGAGAGAGATTTTGTAGATTGTGACATCCAAGATTGGATAACGAAACAGTATTTCTGTAATCCAAACAGTTGGAAGGATCCGTGGATACTTAAAGAACAATTATGTCAGATCAGTTGTTGTTTTGGGATCTCATTAAGGATGGTATAACATAACTATCTCTGAATGTGTATATTTCCCAGTTGTCAGGTTTACATCCAAATGTTGTGGAACTTCTAGGATTAAATATGAAACTCTTTATGAGAAGACGAAATGTGATCTTGGCCTTCTAAATTAAAAAAAATGTTTTTCATGTGAAGTTTATCCAGTCACTAACCATGCCTACGTCGGCACAGACATTATTCCAAAGTAATGGAACGCCCTTTTCCCCCAAGTATTTAAAAAGGACTCGCTGAAGAATGAACATATTAGACATTTTAGAAGTGGTTCCACCTGAATATGTTACAAATGGTTTTAAAACTACAAGACCAGAAAATGGTAAGACTAATCCAGTATTGACAGAAGTCCCGCCTTCGCGGGAATCCAATGTGGTTTCAGCCCTCAGGGATAAGTGACCCCTGGTGCTAAAGAATCTATTAAAAAATGATTTAATAAATTCAATTTAACTAAGAAGCTAAAATTGTCAGACCTAACTTTTCAGATGAATCATGAATCATTTGATGAATCATTCATGAATCATTTGATGAATCATTTGGACAAGGTCCAAATGAGAGACCATTTAAACTTTTCCATATTAACCTAGTTACAGCATTGCTTTCAGGTTAATTAAGGTTTAATTACCAAATAGTCTATACAAGTTTGATTTATCATTGACAAATCACTTATCGGGTTAGTCCACTAGGGCTTTTCATTGCCTTGTTTAGTAATGAATGTGTAAGCTATCCTGTTTGTGTGTTTATGTAGTTCTGTGTGGTTATTTACTTAGTAAATAAATAATTAAGCCAATTTGTATATTGCTGATTCATAATTTATTCTAGGGTTCATGCAGATTTTAAGTCAACGACGTTCAGAATAAGACTGAAGGTAAATAAGAATTAAGCTCCAGGTTATTTCAAATTTTATTCCCAAATAGCCTATACAGGTTTGATTTATCATGAAAGTGATTAAATCAATTAAATTTGCAAGCTCATTGAGGCCATTTCCCATAGTACTAATCCACTATTGACGGAAGTTCCGCCTTCGCGGGAATTCCATGTGGTTTCAGCCATCAGGGATAAGGGACCCATGGTGGAAATTATATATTTTTTCACCACTTAAATTTGCTTTTGCAAATTCATTCACATTTAGCTCCCACATTACTGATCCATAATTGATGGTTCATTAAAGTCTATAAATAGATTTTAAAAATCATTTTTTCACCTCCACATTTTTTAAAATAGAATGTGCAAGCTATCAGAGCGGGTGGTTCCCAGTCCCCTGCTAATTAATGAACCCTCACCTATAAAAGGATTGATCACTTACCTCAGCAGCGATAAACGCCATTAGCGGAAAAACTGCAGAAATTGCATTCTAAAGGTTTTCTCCACTTCAGCCCTTATGTCAAAGATTGGCATCGGTCCAGTACCGCAGAGCTCAGCAGAAGCAAGTGCTAGAAATGGCTGATATGAAGGGAGAGGTGGAGAGAACCAAGTAACTAATGACAAAAGCAGGAAATTAAAACATTCTGCTAGCCATGGAACTGTGTTTGAAACCTGAACAATTAAAAGTAATTGCAAATACTTAAGGTGATTGAGCACAAACTCTAACAAAATCGCTTTCCACAGGAACAACTCGATTTAGCAAAAACTAAATTCCCAGTAGTCCACTCCAAACTAGAACTACAAACAGGAGCGTGCAATTTGATAACATGCAGGCAGTTTTGATGAACGTTAGTCAAAACAATAATGTTCTAGTCCAAATGCTGCAAACCAGAGACGATCAGTTAATGAACACAATGACTAAGTTGGGTGACAAATCAGCAGAACTCATTGAAGTCGCTGACCAAATGAATGATGAGAGAACTCAGATGAAGATGGAAATATTGATTTCTAAGCAAGTAGAGGAAATCTCATCACTGAATCTCTCGCTCCGTACTCAAGACCTCCAAATGCAAACCATGACAGATAAGTATGAGGCCGAACGGAGCAAGTGCGGCACTCACATGTCTAAAATCAGTACTCTAAGTGGCCAAGTGACTACAGCGTTACTACCCAAACAAGCAACCGGAGCTCGGTACTCAAAGGAGTGAAGACGAAAGAAGGTTTTAGACTTTGCTTCCCTCATGTGTCCCTCAGTCTTCTCCTCTTGGCCACTCATCAAAACCTTCCGCATCTTTGACCCTGTTCCAGGTCAGCCAAACAACATTCTTAGCAGGCATAGAGGACACCTTGGGTGGCTACCCGAACACGACGGGTTCTTACAGGCTTTACCTGTTGACGCGAATATCGAATAGACGAGGTGAGGTTCATTCGTCTACAACAGCAATAAGTGCAAAATGACTACGCTAAACCTGCAATAGCTTTGAGGTTAGAATTCAGTGGTTCTTCGACACGCAAACACAAAAGCTCACTGGCTAACACTGTCAAACAAGCTCGGAATGAACACCCACAAGCGTACTATCATAGGCATCGTTCAGCTTACTTTGGCCTACTCACTGAAACAGGAATGGAAGAGCTGTTACCATTCAAACAAATGTTTCTGTCAAACATGTATCCCACCTTCATTACCTACTTGGATCCTGCAGCCCATGTTGGCTTGCCTATCTTAGAACTCAGAGAGCTTGCAAAAACAGTTTTAAAGGCATCAAAAGCAAGTAACGCTAGGAGCCCTGACATCTCGGTTTTGAAGTTTGACCAGGAGCACTTACTCCAGTTAGAGGGTGCATTATCAAGTACTGGAGCATTGAGAGATGACGCACAACAACGGTTTCTACCACAAAACCACGACACCAATACCCACCATGGTCGAAATAACTGTAAAGTACGTCACCTTGGAAACGACACCCTTAGCAACACCCTTAGCAAGGACGTTAAAAATCAAATTTCTCCTGCTCTCACTTGAGACCCTATCCGGGGCCCGCTCGATCAAGAAACAAGTCAACAGGCTTTGCCTATAGCCTTTGACACAAAAGTTGCGAAGAAAAAGGTCAATAGCGTCGCTAAAGCCAAGCCCACTCAAAATCCGTTAAGTCGATCTGCTTTCACCATGAACAGAAATGACACATCACGTCGTTGCGAACAACCACTTCACTTTGTGGGGAATATGTCCACTAAATGCAACTCAATGGCCATTCGTGGAAACAGTCCTGGTGGACTGCTTAACCAGTCATGCGCAAATTGATTCGGGCTCAACAATCTCGCTCATCTCTCAAACATTGTTCAATGATCTGAAAATGGCTTTGAAGCTAACTAAACATTGGTTAAAAGTGGAATGATGTGACACTACACTTTGAGGTTTCACTCCAACATCGCCTCTCACATTGAGACTCATGCTGAAACTACACTTCCAGGATGTATCGCTCGTTCACCCTGTGTATGTTACCAGCCTCGAATCTGAACTCCTGATACTTGGAGCAGACTTGATGGATCGTTTACTCCCACTGATGGATTTGAAAACCAACCACGTATGGTCACAGTGCCGTCTCCACTGACCACACTGTCTTCCCCTAACGCTAGCTGCAACGCAGTCATCCATGAGGGGTACCTGTCGACAGCACCCCGTCAGAAAAATACATTTCAAAACCTCTTGGGGCTGAATCCGAGCCAAGGAAATATTACGATATCTCAACACATTCCATCAGCAAACCTGATTGACAATTATGTTCATGATTTCGAGCCAGCAGTCTCTGTGAACAAGCAACTTCCCTCCTCCTTGGAGTCGTGCAATACTGTAGCTGAGATGAACTTCTCTTGTCCTTCGGACAGTTCCGCAAACACTGCAGCAGTCTCAGGAATAAAAGCATCAACGTGCAGAGTGTACTCTGCTTCCGATGATACACTTTCCGCTTTGTGGGGGACTGTCTACCCATACAATGACACGAACGGCGTCAGTCCCGCATCTGACCCGATGACTCCCACTGGTGAAACACTTTGCAATATCCCAGACAGATATCCCTGTGTCTCAGTTCGCAGGGACTGAAGAGGTTGCCACACGCAGACACTGTACTGACTGACAGACCTGGACAGCCACTGAGCGTTTTGAAGCACAAACACCAGGAGACTTGGTTGAAAGGTTACAGCCAATCTAATAACAACACGGCCGCTGACAACTCGTACATTGGGTCCGAACTATTCGTTTGTGCCTCGGATACCAACACCAACCGCTGGTGAGACAGAAAGGGAGGGATTACTAGCCCAGACCCATGATGAGCCTCATCGAGGCCGGTGGGGGGGCGAGACCATGTGCAACACTGCACGAGGCCACCAGAGCAGGAAACAAATCTAGTTGTAAACTTCCCCATGAAAACAGAGAGGAGCGGACAGGCCCCTCGACGGGGATAACCCTAGAACACATCTAAGATATTATTGAGGTGTACCACATTGGTTGTAAAAGAAGTCCAGTGAACTATCCACCTCAAAAGCAATTGTCAAAAATAATAATTATTGCCATGTGTAGTTTCAACAACAATGCAACTAGTAAAATGCTCTAATCTTGTTTTCCGGTAGAATAACATTTCAGAATAAATCGGTAGGATAACTGGTCCCCTTGAGTAGCAGTACCAATACCAGCACAGTCGGTCCAGCCACAATCAGTAATAAGGTTAGAGACCTCACAAGTCAAATTGCTATTGATAACAGCGACAGAGGAGTTGGTAGTAACTCAGGTTGCAACACGTGTAAGGGAATCTCCAGAACACTCTTTTGATGGTTAACTCACATGCCACTAATAAATAGAACTATCCATTCAGGAGGAAAGTTATTAGAAGTCATGAACCATGATCACACCGTGTATAACTGCTTATAGAGTACTTCCGTCAGGGGGTTAGCTCCTCCGTGGATAACATGGCTATGAAATAGACTCCTTCACCACTATACCTATCACCACTACAATGGTGTAACACACATTGACGTGTAGTAAAACAACTCCACATGCCCTTAACACACGTCTTGAGGTCGACATAAAAACTTACTGACCAGGCATTGACCTGGAAATGATCAAATGACGTCAGACTCATTCTGAACAGGTTGCAGCCTACCAGGATACTTGGTTGTCTTTCCCTTGGCATGTAAGCATAAACGCACACCCACAACGGAACATTTAATGAGGATTTATACAAGGACAACTTAAGGGTCCGAGCAAAATACCAGCCTTAGTAAAGTGGAAAAGTTACTCTGAGGCTCTGAAGTGACTCTACAGCTACAGTGCTCACCAGAGGTCCATAGGTCATTCCTGTAGACTGCCTGAAACTCATGCCATAAGGCTGTAGATGTATCATATAATTATCAACTTAGGATAGTGCCCTAAGCAACACACCGCGAATTAGGAACACCGATCCCAATCCGGGCATCCACTGCCCATCCTGGTGGTGGACTGCTCCCTTGGCAGAAGGCCTACCAGGGTAAACCACTGGGACATCCAAGGTTCATTCTTATGGTGGGTTGCAACTTACAGAATCCTTTCAAGTTGAATCTACCAGAGGGGGACTGGCATGACTCTCCTGTGAAGATCTGAAGGATCAGGTTAGTGGGTCCTTTCTACAGCACACTCTATCCCGCAGAGGGGGAGAGGGGTGAAAGTTGGCCATTTTATGACGCTCGTAAATACCAGCAGGAACTCTCACTCTCCCACACGATGAAAGGGAAGTTAAAAATCCCTTTGTTACAGAGAGTGATTTTGTAACGAAGATTGGATAACGAAACAACATTTCTCTATTCCAAACAGTTGGAAGGATCCGTGGGTACTTAAAGAACAATTATGTCAGATCAGTTGTTTTGGGATCTCAATAAGGACGATATAACATAACTATCTCTGAATGTGTATATTTCCTAGTGGTCAGATTTACATCCAACTGTTGTGGAATTTATATAATTAAATATGAAACTATTTGTGAGAAGCTGAAATGTGATCTTGGCCTTTAAAATTATAAAATGGTTTTTCATGTGAAGTTTATCCAATAACCACGCCCAAATGAGCACAGACATTATGCCAAACGTAATGGAACGCCCTTTATCCCCAAGTGTTTAAAAAGGACTGTCACGCCTTGGTCATTGTATTTTGTGTTTTTGTTATATGTTTGGGTAGGCCAGGGTGTGACATGGGTTTATATGTTGTTTTTCGTATTGGGGTTTGTAGTATTTGGGATCGCGGCTAATTAGGGGTGTTGTATAGGCATGGCTGCCTGAGGAGATTCTCAATCAGTCAGGTGATTCTTGTTGTCTCTGATTGGGAACCGTATTTAGGCAGCCTGAGTTTCGCTTTGTATTTCGTGGGTGATTGTTCCTGTCTCTGTGTTGTGGTCACCAGATAGGCTGTAATAAGTTTCACGTTCCGTTTTGTTGTTTTTGTATTTCGTATCAGTTATTTCATGTACCGCGTTTTCTTCATTAAAGTCATGAGTAACCAACACGCTGCATTTCGGTCCGACTCTCTTCTTTCAACAGACAAACGCCGTTACAAGGACTCGTTGAAGAATTAACATATTAGACCAAAACACGCAGGATTGCTGCCATTCAGTCTGCAGCTGTTTAAGTACTCTTAGTCTAGTAAACTCGACCGAGAACCACCAGGTGGTACTCTGAAAGAACCATTCTAAAGTACATTTCCCTATCCAACGACCATTGGTACATCTTACATATCCACTATAACAGAGCCCGCTGAGCAATCTACAACTACGAAAGACTTTGATCTCTGGTGGACAAGTCAGAGACTTTGTCCAATTACTCCCCAGACGGACCGGCGATTTCAACAGAGACAACAAGACATACACACGTAAATATGTACATTGCAATTATTTTCGAATGTGTGGCCGTTCATGTGCAACGTAATTGCATTTCCATGAGCATAGTTATCAGCTGTATGTAAGATAGTGAAGTCCTTTGTCTCTTCTCCTGCTCTTTCTTGCATGCTCCTCCCTTCTCATTTTTGTAACAAGCCATCATATCGGGTTAGTCCACTAGGGACTTTTCAATGCCTTGTGTAGTAATCAACCTGTAAACTATCCTGTTTGGGTGTTTATGTAATTCTGTGTGATTATTTAGTTAGAAAAATACAATTTGTATATCGCTGATTCATAATTTATGGTAGGGTTTATGCTAGGGTTCATGCAGATTTAAAGTTGATGTTCGGAATGAGACTGAAGGTAAATAAGAATTAATGAATTGACTGGTGTAAGAGATCTTTATCTTTAAGAGATAATCAGAAAACAGTAACTTATTATATAAACTTAATACTTAATTAATTATATGGTTAATTTAACAGCGTAATAATTAAACGTAGTTCATTGATTTGATAAAATAACATTCAAACACATTAATGACAGCAAAGACATGACACCACCGTGTACAATGCGATGTCCATACAGAAATGGTTTGTCGAGATAGGTGTGGAAGAACATGATTGGCCTGCACAGAGCCCTGACGTCAACTCCATTTTACACCTTTGGGATGAATTGGAACCCTGAATGCGAGCCAGGCTTAATCGCCCAACATCATTGCCCGACCTCACTAATGCTCGTGGCTGAATGAAAGCAAAGTCCACATACTTTTGGTCATGTTGTGTACTTAACCCCTTTTTTGGGTAGTCACAAAACTACCTTCAAACTTCCATTAGTTAAAAAAAACACTACTGGTTACCTTCAGACGTGTCCCGTGACACTTGTGGGGTCGAATGGGCAAAACAGAGAACACCATCAGTTTCCGTCATTTCTACCATCATCACCGACTTCAGACAAGTCCCCTGACACTTCGTAGAGGAAGGAGGTGATCACCGTGTTCGTCTCCCCTCTCATAACAGTTTGTAGGCCAAACAATTTGGATGCTACAGACGTTTACACGAGAAGACCGATTTTTGGGATGTCTCATGGTCTGACAAACACCGCTCTAGCTCTGCAACCTTTCACCACAGATGCGGAAGTGCGACATCGGCCGATGCGGTGGACTGAGACCCATCCACTGCATCCATCTCTCTTAAACTGACAGATTTTGATGGGGATTATTTTATTATGTTACTTAGATTGACACACTGGTGCGTCAATTGACTCTAGGGGGTTAAAGAAGTGCATCCATAGATGATATAAACCAAATGTTGTACCAATCTGTCTGGCAGTTCAGGTGAAGAAGATGTTTAAAGTAGTCAATATCATGTCCAATATACAGTGCCTTGCGAAAGTATTCGGCCCCCTTGAACTTTGCGACCTTTAGCCACATTTCAGGCTTCAAACATAAAGATATAAAACTGTATTTTTTTGTGAAGAATCAACAACAAGTGGGACACAATCATGAAGTGGAACGACATTTATTGGATATTTCAAACTTTTTTAACAAATCAAAAACTGAAAAATTGGGCGTGCAAAATTATTCAGCCCCCTTAAGTTAATACTTTGTAGCGCCACCTTTTGCTGCGATTACAGCTGTAAGTCGCTTGGGGTATGTCTATCAGTTTTGCACATCGAGAGACTGACATTTTTCCCCATTCCTCCTTGCAAAACAGCTCGAGCTCAGTGAGGCTGGATGGAGAGCATTTGTGAACAGCAGTTTTCAGTTCTTTCCACAGATTCTCGATTGGATTCAGGTCTGGACTTTGACTTGGCCATTCTAACACCTGGATATGTTTATTTTTGAACCATTCCATTGTAGATTTTGCTTTATGTTTTGGATCATTGTCTTGTTGGAAGACAAATCTCCGTCCCAGTCTCAGGTCTTTTGCAGACTCCATCAGGTTTTCTTCCAGAATGGTCCTGTATTTGGCTCCATCCATCTTCCCATCAATTTTAACCATCTTCCCTGTCCCTGCTGAAGAAAAGCAGGCCCAACCCATGATGCTGTCACCACCATGTTTGACAGTGGGGATGGTGTGTTCAGGGTGATGAGCTGTGTTGCTTTTACGCCAAACATAACGTTTTGCATTGTTACCAAAAAGTTCAATTTTGGTTTCATCTGACCAGAGCACCTTCTTCCACGTTTGGTGTGTCTCCCAGGTGGCTTGTGGCAAACTTTAAACAACACTTTTTATGGATATCTTTAAGAAATGGCTTTCTTCTTGCCACTCTTCCATAAAGGCCAGATTTGTGCAATATACGACTGATTGTTGTCCTATGGACAGAGTCTCCCACCTCAGCTGTAGATCTCTGCAGTTCATCCAGAGTGATCATGGGCCTCTTGGCTGCATCTCTGATCAGTCTTCTCCTTGTATGAGCTGAAAGTTTAGAGGGACGGCCAGGTCTTGGTAGATTTGCAGTGGTCTGATACTCCTTCCATTTCAATATTATCGCTTGCACAGTGCTCCTTGGGATGTTTAAAGCTTGGGAAATCTTTTTGTATCCAAATACGGTTTTAAACTTCTTCACAACAGTGTCTCGGACCTGCCTGGTGTGTTCTTTGTTCTTCATGATGCTCTCTGCGCTTTTAACAGACCTCTGAGACTATCACATTTACATTTACATTTACATTACATTTACATTTAAGTCATTTAGCAGACGCTCTTATCCAGAGCGACTTACAAATTGGTGCATTCACCTTATGACATCCAGTGGGACAGTCACTTAACAATAGTGCATCTAAAACTTAGGGGGGTGGGGTGAGAGGGATTACTTAACCTATCCTAGGTATTCCTTAAAGAGGTGGGGTTTCAGGTGTCTCCGGAAGGTGGTGATTGACTCCGCTGTCCTGGCGTCGTGAGGGAGTTTGTTCCACCATTGGGGGGCCAGGGCAGCGAACAGTTTTGACTGGGCTGAGCGGGAGCTGTACTTCCTCAGTGGTAGGGAGGCGAGCAGGCCAGAGGTGGATGAACGCAGTGCCCTTGTTTGGGTGTAGGGCCTGATCAGAGCCTGGAGGTACTGAGGTGCCGTTCCCCTCACAGCTCCGTAGGCAAGCACCATGGTCTTGTAGCGGATGCGAGCTTCAACTGGAAGCCAGTGGAGAGAACGGAGGAGCGGGGTGACGTGAGAGAACTTGGGAAGGTTGAACACCAGACGGGCTGCGGCGTTCTGGATGAGTTGAAGGGTTTAATGGCACAGGCAGGGAGCCCAGCCAACAGCGAGTTGCAGTAATCCAGACGGGAGATGACAAGTGCCTGGATTTGCGCCGCTTCCTGTGTGAGGCAGGGTCGTACTCTGCGGATGTTGTAGAGCATGAACCTACAGGAACGGGCCACCGCCTTGATGTTAGTTGAGAACGACAGGGTGTTGTCCAGGATCACGCCAAGGTTCTTGGCGCTCTGGGAGGAGGACACAATGGAGTTGTCGACCGTGATGGCGAGATCATGGAACGGGCAGTCCTTCCCCGGGAGGAAGAGCAGCTCCGTCTTGCCGAGGTTCAGCTTGAGGTGGTGATCCGTCATCCACACTGATATGTCTGCCAGACATGCAGAGATGCGATTCGCCACCTTCAGAAGGGGGAAAGGAGAAGATTAATTGTGTGTCGTCTGCATAGCAATGATAAGAGAGACCATGTGAGGTTATGACAGAGCCAAGTGACTTGGTGTATAGCGAGAATAGGAGAGGGCCAAGAACAGAGCCCTGGGGGACACCAGTGGTGAGAGCGCGTGGTGAGGAGACAGATTCTCGCCACGCCACCTGGTAGGAGCGACCTGTCAGGTAGGACGCAATCCAAGCGTGGGCCGCGCCGGAGATGCCCAACTCGGAGAGGGTGGAGAGGAGGATCTGATGGTTCACAGTATCGAAGGCAGCCGATAGATCTAGAAGGATGAGAGCAGAGGAGAGAGAGTTTGCGGAGCGCCTCCGTGATACAGAGGAGAGCAGTCTCAGTTGAATGACTAGTCTTGAAACCTGACTGATTTGGATCAAGAAGGTCATTCAGAGAGAGATAGCGGGAGAGCTGGCCAAGGACGGCACGTTCAAGAGTTTTGGAGAGAAAAGAAAGAAGGGATACTGGTCTGTAATTGTTGACATCGGAGGGATCGAGTGTAGGTTTTTTCAGAAGGGGTGCAACTCTCGCTCTCTTGAAGACGGAAGGGACGTAGCCAACGGTCAGGGATGAGTTGATGAGCGAGGTGAGGTAAGGGAGAAGGTCTCCGGAAATGGTCTGGAGAAGAGAGGAGGGGATAGGGTCAAGCGGGCAGGTTGTTGGGCGGCCGGCCGTCACAAGACGCGAGATTTCATCTGGAGAGAGAGGGGAGAAAGAGGTCAGAGCACAGGGTAGGGCAGTGTGAGCAGAACCAGCGGTGTCGTTTGACTTAGCAAACGAGGATCGGATGTCGTCGACCTTCTTTTCAAAATGGTTTGAAGTCATCTGCAGAGAGGGAGGAGGGGGGGAGGGGGCGGAGGATTCAGGAGGGAGGAGAAGGTGGCAAAGAGCTTCCTAGGGTTAGAGGCAGATGCTTGGAATTTAGCGTGGTAGAAAGTGGCTTTAGCAGCAGAGACAGAGGAGGAAAATGTAGAGAGGAGGGAGTGAAAGGATGCCAGGTCCGCAGGGAGGCGAGTTTTCCTCCATTTCCGCTCGGCTGCCCGGAGCCCTGTTCTGTGAGCTCGCAATGAGTCATCGAGCCACGGAGCGGGAGGGGAGGACCGAGCCGGCCTGGAGGATAGGGGACATAGAGAGTCAAGGGATGCAGAGAGGGAGGAGAGGAGGGTTGAGGAGGCAGAATCAGGAGATAGGTGGGAGAAGGTTTGAGCGGAGGGAAGAGATGATAGGATGGAAGAGGAGAGAGTAGCGGGGGAGAGAGAGCGAAGGTTGGGACGGCGCGATACCATCCGAGTAGGGGCAGTGTGGGAGGTGTTGGATGAGAGCGAGAGGGAAAAGGATACAAGGCAGTGGTCGGAGACTTGGAGGGGAGTTGCAGTGAGGTTAGTGGAAGAACAGCATCTAGTAAAGATGAGGTCGAGCGTATTGCCTGCCTTGTGAGTAGGGGGGAAGGTGAGAGGGTGAGGTCAAAAGAGGAGAGGAGTGGAAAGAAGGAGGCAGAGAGGAAAGAGTCAAAGGTAGACGTGGGGAGGTTAAAGTCGCCCAGAACTGTGAGAGGTGAGCCGTCCTCAGGAAAGGAGCTTATCAAGGCATCAAGCTCATTGATGAACTCTCCGAGGGAACCTGGAGGGCGATAAATGATAAGGATGTTAAGCTTGAAAGGGCTAGTAACTGTGACAGCATGGAATTCAAAGGAGGCGATAGACAGATGGGTAAGGGGAGAAAGAGAGAATGACCACTTGGGAGAGATGAGGATCCCGGTGCCACCACCCCGCTGACCAGATGCTCTCGGGTGTGCGAGAACACGTGGGCGGACGAAGAGAGAGCAGTAGGAGTAGCAGTGTTGTCTGTGGTGATCCATGTTTCCGTCAGTGCCAAGAAGTCGAGGGACTGGAGGGAGGCATAGGCTGAGATGAACTCTGCCTTGTTGACCGCAGATTGGCAGTTCCAGAGGCTACCGGAGACCTGGAACTCCACGTGGGTCGTGCGCGCTGGGACCACCAGAGTAGGGTGGCCGCGGCCACGCGGTGAGGAGCGTTTGTATGGTCTGTGCAGAGAGGAGAGAACAGGGATAAACAGACACATAGTTGACAGGCTACAGAAGAGGCTACGCTAATGCAAAGGAGATTGGAATGACAAGTGGACTACACGTCTCGAATGTTCAGAAAGTTAAGCTACGTAGCAAGAATCTTATTGACTAAAATGATTAAAATGATACAGTACTGCTGAAGTAGGCCAGCTGGCAGTGGGTGCGTTGTTGACACTACACTAATCAAGTCATTCCGTTGAGTGTAATAGTTTCTGCAGTGTTGCTATTCGGGGCTAGCAGGCTAGCTAGCAGTGTTGTTTACGTTACGTTGCGTTAAAAGAACGACAATAGATGGCTAGCGAACCTAGAAAATCGCTCTAGACTACACAATTATCTTTGATACAAAGACGGCTATGTAGCTAGCTAAGTAGCTAGCTACGATCAAACAAATCAAACCGTTGTACTGTAATGAAATGAAGTGAAAATGTGATACAACCTGTGAATGCGACCGGGTAGTTGAGTTCTATACAGAAGACGTTGGCTAGCGTTGGCTAGCTGTTGGCTAGCTAGCAGAGTCACCTACGTTAAGGACGACAAATAGCTGGCTAGCTAACCTCGGTAAATTAAGATAATCACTCTAAGACTACACACTCTAAACCTAAACAACACAATTATCTTGGATACGATGATACGATGATACGAAGACAGCAAAGACAGCTATGTAGGTAGCTAACACTAAACTAATCAAGTCGTTCAGTTGAGTGTAAAAGTTTCTCAGTGCAGCTAATCAGTGGACGTTAGCTAGCTGGCTAGTGAAGACTACGTTAGGACGGCGAAATACGATAATTACGCAATTATCTTTGATACAAAGACGGCTATGTAGCTAGCTGAGAAGAAATTGCTAAGATAAGACAAATCAAACCGTTGTGATATAATGAAATATAATGAAAAAGTTATACTACCCGTTGGAGCGACGTGCAGATGCGACCATTCGCTCCAACCGGAACCGGAAAAAATCATTTACATTTAAGTCATTTAGCAGACGCTCTTATCCAGAGCGACTTACAAATTGGTGCATTCACCTTATGACATCCAGTGGAACAGTCACTTTACAATAGTGCATCTAAATCTTAAAGGGGGGGGTGAGAGGGATTACTTATCCTATCCTAGGTATTCCTTAAAGAGGTGGGGTTTCAGGTGTCTCCGGAAGGTGGTGATTGACTCCGCTGTCCTGGCGTCGTGAGGGAGTTATCACAGTGCAGGTGCATTTATACGGAGACTTGATTACACACAGGTGGATTGTATTTATCATCATTAGTCATTTAGGTCAACATTGGATCATTCAGAGATCCTCACTGAACTTCTGGAGAGAGTTTGCTGCACTGAAAGTAAAGGGGCTGAATAATTTTGCACGCCCAATTTTTCAGTTTTTGATTTGTTAAAAAGGTTTGAAATATCCAATAAATGTCGTTCCACTTCATGATTAGGTCCCACTTGTTGTTGATTCTTCACAAAAAAATACAGTTTTATATCTTTATGTTTGAAGCCTGAAATGTGGCAAAAGGTCGCAAAGTTCAAGGGGGCCGAATACTTTCACAAGGCACTGTATATCAAAGGCATATTGCATGATCTGGTTGATTTTGAGTTCTGTTACTTGCCTAGTGTGGTAAGGAGTACAGAAGTAGCTCATCCTAAGGCAATGTGTCTAAATAGTCCTGATGGTGGCACAGTGGGCCCACAGCTTGAACCCTGGCATTGCAGCTTTCATCTTAATGGTAACATTCTACTTGAGACGCTGTGTCACCCTACATCCCACTGCTGGCATGACTCTGAAGCTAAGCAGGGTTAGTCCTCTGCCTGCCCAGGTGATGGATCATATCAGCCATATAGGCCTAATTGGTCATAACGTGTATTTTCTTAGTCCAAGTAAAGTGACACAGGATGGTCTTAATGCTTGTGTATTTTCTACAAGTTACTTAAAATATGAGGAAAACAAACATGGCTGTAAACAATGAATTACAGCAACAACAAAGGATTTAAGAAACAAACTTTCAAACGAAACAAAACTTCTTGGCACTCTTATGTAGGTATCATAACCTGCCATAAAATAGCACAATATCTGTCACTACAGGTGTAAATCTATGGGTCATGGCAGTGTTATGACATTATGATATGGTTATGATCGTGTCATAACGTGTTATTACACTGGGTGTACATTTTCTTTGTTATTTTGATGTTTCGGTGGTATAGCATATCTTTTGTCGAATCAGGATTTTGTGGAGGTGGTTTCCTTCCCCAGAAGGAAACCGAATAAGTTTACTTGATTTGGTTCTGGGTTCTTCTGAGTTTGCAGCCAGGTAGCAGTCATATCCACACTCTGACAATCCCATAAAGCATAACCATCAACTACTAAAACAGTTGGTAGGTGGTGGTGGTTCCTTACATTTGTGGATGATGGGACATAGTACCAGTGACCCCTGGTCCTGTGAGGATCTCTGAGGCTGGATAAGACCTGGTTCTGCTGGACCAGGTTTTCCCTGAGAGCACACACCTCCCCCATAAGCTCCTCCAGGTTCCCGCTGTTCTCTGTGGAGTCAAAGTCACATTGGGGATATCAACAAAACAACAAAAAAGTGGATTATTGTGCAATAAAATATATTTAAAAAAATATTGATGTAGGCATCGAATCTTTAGAAAGACATACAGGGTTAGGCCTAATAGGTGAATTGGGGTGTTTTTACAGTGTTAAGACTGACTCAACCAAATAGGGCTAAAACAAACTATTCAGCCGACTAACTCTCTCTAGCCAGGGCGTGCTGCTCCCGCAGTTGCTTAGTCTGGGCCTCTTGTCTGGTCAAGGCCCATTTCAGTCGATCCAGCTCCTGCTGTTGGATGCTGTTGTCTAAAATACCCCCCAGGCTATTTTGGTCCATCAAATGCATCTAATGGAAAGAAAACTTCAAATCTTACTCAGGTGAGCACAGATATTGTTAAATAAGAGTACATCTCTACTCATGTACAACACGGTGTGAGTTCCAAATAGCACCCTATTCCCTACATAGTGCACTACTTTTGACTAGAGCACTATGTGCCCTGGTCAAAGGTAGTGTACTATATAGGGAATATGGTGCCATTTGGGATGCAGATTGTTTCTGTAGG
>NC_060176.1:34615148-34680148 GCF_021184085.1 Oncorhynchus gorbuscha | reverse complement strand
GAATTTGCCAATCTTGGTGTTCTCTGGCAAATGCCAAACGTCCTGCTGTAAGCACAAACCCCACCTGTGGACGTCGGGCCCTCATACCACCCTCATGGAGTCTGTTTCTGACAGTTTGAGCAGACACATGCACATTTGTGGCCTGCTGGAGGGCATTTTGCAGGGCTCTGGCAGTGCTCCTCCTGCTCCTCCTTGCACAAAGGCGGAGGTATCGGTCCTGCTGATGGGTTATTGCCCTCCTCCACGTCTCCTGATGTACTGGCCTGTCTCCTGGTAGCGCCTTCATGCTCTGGACACTATGCTGACAGACACAGCAAACCTTCTTGCCACAGCTCGCATTGATGTGCCATCCTGGATGAGCTGCACTACCTGAGCCACTTGTGTGGGTTGTAGACTCCGTCTCATGCTACCACTAGAGTGAAAGCACCGCCAGCATTCAAAAGTGACCAAAACATCAGCCAGGAAGCATAGGAACTGAGAAGTGGACTCCTTTATTGGGGGTGTCTTGCTAATTGCCTATAATTTCCACCTGTTGTCTATTCCATTTGCACAACACTATGTGAAATCTATTGTCAATCAGTGTTGCTTCCTAAGTGGACAGTTTCATTTCACAGAAGTGTGATTGACTTGGAGTTACATTGTGTTGTTTAAGTGTTCCCTTTATTTTTTTGAGCAGTCTGTATATATACATACACACTACTCAAAAAAATAAAGGGAACACTTAAACAACAAATAAGTCTTGAATCAAGTGTAGTTTTTTGTACCAGTTAATAAACCATGTGCCATGGAATTGGTACATCGAAAAGCTCCTCCCATTTATTTTGCAACCTGTATGACGCAGCTGTCAACATTTTTCTCCTCAGATGAAACTGGTATATTTAGCTATTTATGCCAGTTCCTGTCAGCCAATTTGTAACTTTAACAAGTTCCCTACCTTCTCCATTTTCCACTTGCCTCCTCCATTTTTGTGTAAGTACTGCAAATCAGTTGATTGTAAAGTTTGGATTTAGCAGATATTCCCATATATTTTCGATAACTGCATAGGACAGAACTCCTCCATTTCTATTCATAATATCATTAACAAATATAATACCATTTTTGAAAAACTTTTTTCCATAAAGATTTTTTATTTTGATTAAATCAGTATATTTGAATTTAACCATATCATTTGTTTTGTCTTTTCTGGAGGATAAAACTGAAATTGTAACCAGCTTTGTATGGCTTGTTTAAGAAAGGGCGACACTTCAAACAAAATTTCATTTCCCACGAGTCGGAAATGAGAAATCTGTATAAAGGCAATTTTTGAACAAAGGATGAGCATTTCTCAAAAATCTACTGGAGAACAATTTTGGGTTTAAGTATAATTTATCTATGAGTGAGGCTTTTAGTGAGAGGTTTAACACTTTCATATTTAATCATTTTAGCCTCCCAAACTCATTCATTATATAAATAGGCATGTTTCATTTTGGTCTGGCTTAGCATTCCAAATAAAATGAAATATATTTTTTAGATATACATTTTATGATTTAAAAAACTAGTTATCTGGAGTAGACAGTGCCATTAGTAAGTGATAGGACCAAAATGTTAATCAATACGATTTTTCACCTCTCCATGGTTGCAGAATCCTATCTATTTTTGCTAAATTTCTTTTGAAATTAATTGTGGTAAAAAAAGAAAAGAAATTGCAATGTGAATACCAAGTATGCATAAACCATGTGTTTGTCCCAATCATAGAGTTGGAATGAGGGCCCATAACCTATCTTTACCATTATAACTTATTTGACAACATGATGCCACTGAGGGCTATCTCCCTTACTTAGGCTTTGTTGCAAGTCCTCTACCCAACTATATGGTCCCAATCTCACTGGGGGTGAACAGTGAGAGACTCCCTCACCTGATGTGGCCAGGCTGCCCTGAGGTGATGGTCCTTATCATCTGCTCAAGATGCCTCTGCACCTCCTGTGGGCATAGCAATGTTTCCCTGGCCTGCTCTAGAGAACTCTGCAGAGCACCCACACACTCCTCCAGACTGGCCTTGTCCTCCTGTAGAGCAGTGAGCTGTTCCAGGAGCTCCTCACTCTGCTGCTCCCTCTCTCCAACCAGCTGCAGTCGGGCCTGGGCATTGTCCTTGGACTGCCTTTCCTTGTCCAGCGCCGCCTGCAGGGCAGCGTGCTCCAACTGGCTAAGCCTGCACATTCGTCCCAGCTCCTCCTTTAGCTGGCCCGCCTCAGTTTGGCGCTCCTGCAGCTGGCTCTCCAGCTCCGCTTCGTAGGCGCTGATCTGACCCTGCGCCAGCCGCAGCTCAGCGTTCTCCCTCCTCAGCGCGTCCAGCTCCTGCTGCTGCTGTGCTTTCTCTGTATGAGTGGTGGTGGCAATTGTCTCCAGCAGGCGGCGCTGCTCCTGGCTCTCATCCAGGTAGCGCTGCAGGGCCTCCATCTCCCTCTGCAGGTGGTGGCAGTCTGCCTGGGCACGCCGGGCCTGCTCTTTCACCCCGCTCAGGTACTCCTGCAGGCCAGAGATTATATCCTCCAGGTCCCTCTTCAGAGCCTCGTTGGCTGCTATCTGACCTGTGGTGGGAGGGGCAGTGCCATTGGTTGGTTACCCATTGTGGTTAATTAAAGACAATGGTGGGGAGACTCGTGACCGTGTCAGTGAGTCTAAATAGCAATTATGCTCTCCAGGTATTTAGAAGCATCACAGCAAGGCCTGGTAGGTTTAATGTGAGTTTGGAAGAGCTCTGAATAATAATGGGGGGTTAGAGTTCTGAAACAAGGAAGCTATTGGGTCTAACTCAAGGTATCTCTATTAGCGGGACTTTTGGAGGGGAACTGTCTGGGATATATGCAGATATGTTAAAGCTGCAGCTTCGCACATGATGCCACATTTCCTGGGAAGAAACAAATAGGGTCAATGGCGTAATGATAAAATGTACGTACAACTGTTATGAACATACCCTACTAAGGACCAATTTAGTAGATGTTCTGAGTTTTTGACACCAAGATCAACTGTACGATTTGTTCAGGCTCTGACCTTGTCCCATCTTAATAGGGTCAGGTGCAGCTAAGAAAGACCTAGCAAAGCTGCAGCTGGCTCAAAACAAAGTAGCTCACCCTGCCCTTAACTGCACACAGAACTAACATCAACAACATGCATGATAGTGTTTCATGGTTAAGGAGAAATTTACTACTTCTCTTCTAGTCTTTTTAAGAAACATTTGTGTGTTGAAAATGTCTAACCACTTTATAATCTATTTGCATACACTTCAAACATACATAGTGAGCTCCAAAAGTATTGGGAGAATTAAACATTTATGTTGTTTTGGCTCTGTACCGCTGCATTTTGGATTTGAAACGATAAAATGACTGAGGGGACCAATTAAAGTAGTCAAATATGTTGTATTTGGTCCATAATTCCTATCACGCAATGATTACATCAATCTTGTGACTCTACAAATTTGTTGGATGCATTTCCTGTTCGTTTTGGTTGTGTTTCATATTATTTTTGCCCAATAGAAATGGAATGTTTCATTTTGGAGTCACTTTTATTGTAAATAAGAATAGAATATGTTTCTAAGCACTTCTACATTAATGTGGATGCTACCATGATTATGGATAGTCCTGAATGAATCACGAATAATGATGAGTGGGAAAGTTACAGACGAACAAGACATGCTAACCTTTTACCATTACAATAACAGGGGAGGGTAGCATTTTTGAGGGGGGATGATATTTCTCACTCATCATTATCCACGATTTATTCAGGACTATCGATAATCACAGTAGCATCCACATAAATGTAGAAGTGTTTAGAAACATTCTATTCTCCTTTACAATAAAACGAAGAAAAAAAAATGCATCCAACAAGTTTGTTAAGTCACAAGCTTTATGTATAGTAATCATTGCGTGCTAGGAAAATGTTACCAAATAATAAACATAAGGGAATTTGTCCCAATACTTTCGGTCCTCTAAAATGGGGGGGGACTATGTACAAAAACTGCTGTAATTCCCTCAAATTAAAGCTGACAGTCTGCACTTTAACCTTGAAGTCACTGTATCATTTCAAAATCTAAGTAAGAGTACAGAGCCAAAACAAGAAAACATTGGTCACTGTCCCAATACTTTGAGCTCACTGCACACACCAACAGACACGTCACTATGGGTTAATTCACTGTGCCCAAACCAAAAACAGATTTATTGTGTCGCTCAGTTATATAAAGAGCCATGTCATCATGAAATGCTCTGCCACCAGAGGTTACTCAGGCAAAAGCTAAATTAGCTTGAAAAACATTTTGTATCACAGTGCCTCTGAATATGTACAGTTGAAGTCAGAAGTTTACATACACCTTAGCCAAATACATCTAAACTCAGGTTTACATAACTCCTGACATTTAGTAAAAATTCCCTGTCTTAGGTCAGTTAGGATCACCAATTTATTTTAAGAATGTGAAATGTCAGAATAATAGTAGAGAGAATGATTTATTTCAACTTTCATCACATTCCCAGTGGATCAGAAGTTTACATACACTCAATTAGTATTTGGTAGCATTGCCTTTAAATTGTTTAACATTGGTCAAATGTTTCAGGTAGCCTTCCACAAGCTTCCCACAATAAGTTGGGTGAATTTTGGCCTATTCCTTCTGACAGAGCTGGTGTAACCGAGTCAGGTTTGTAGGCCTCCTTGCTCGCACACGCCTTTTCAGTTCTGCCCACAAATTTTCTATGGGATTGAGGTCAGGCCTTTGTGATGGCCACTCCAACACCTTGACTTTGTTGTCCTTAAGCCATTTTGTCACAACTTTGGAAGTATGCTAGGGGTCATTGCCCATTTGGAAGACCCATTTGCAACCAAGCTTTAACTTTCTGACTGATATCTTGAGATGTTGCTTCAATATATATACACACAATTTTCATTCCTCATGTAATTTATTTTGTGAAGTGCACCAGTCCCTCCTGCAGCAAAGCACCCCCACCACATGCTGCTGCCACCCCCGTGCTTCATGGTTGGGATGGTGTTCTTCAGCTTGTAAGCCTCCCCTGTTTTCCTCCAAACATAATGATGGTCATTATGGCCAAACAGTTGTATTTTTGTTTCATCAGACCAGAGGACATTTCTCCAAAAAGTACGATCTTTGTCCCTATGTGCAGTTGCAAACCGTAGTCTGGCTTTTTTATGGCGGTTTTGGAGCTGTGGCTTCTTCCTTGCTGAGCGGCCTATCAGGTTATGTCAATATAGGTTGTTGTTCTGGGATTGATTTGCACTTTTCGCACCAAAGTACATACCAAAGTACATCTCTAGGAGACAGAATGCGTTTGTGCAGATGAACATGGTACCTTAAGGCGTTTCGAAATTTCACCCAAGGATGAACCAGACTTGTGGAGGTCTACAATTCTTGGCTGATTTCTTTTGAATTTCCCATGATGTCAATCAAAGAGGCACTGAGTTTGAAGGTAGGCCTTGAAATACATCCACAGGTACACCTCCAATTGACTCAATGATGTCAATTAGCTTATCAGAAGCTTCTAAAGCCATGACACCATTTTCTGCATTTTTCCAAGCTGTTTAAAGGCAGTCAACTTAGTGTATGTAAACTTCCGACACACTGGAATTGTGATAAAGTGAATTATAAGTTAAATAATCTGTTTGTAAACAATTGTTGGAAAAATAACTTGTACAAAGTAGATGTCCTAACTGACTTGCCAAAACTATAGTTTGTTAACAAGAAATTTGTGGAGTGACTCCAACCTAAGTGTATGTAAACTTCCGACTTCAACTGTATTTATGAATAGTGTGTAAATAGTATTTTTTTTGTCTCTTGAGGTCTTTCCAATATATAACTTATGTTCTTGACTAACTGTTCTGTACTTTGTCATGTATTTGTATGTTTTATGAGGACCCCAGGAAGAGTATGTGCAATAGATAATGGGGATCCTAATAAACTAAACTAAACTTTAAACCCAACCAGAAGCAGCTCTCTCTCTTTATCTGTTTGGAGACAGACAGCAGAGTCGTGTTCATTAGGGCACATTGTAGGAAAATGTTTTACAAAACGTTTCTAATTGAACACGTTCAGGTAGAGTGGCGCAGTGGTCTAAGGCAAGAGGTGTCCCTACAGTCCCTGGTTTGATTCCAGGCTGTATAACATCCGGTCGTGATTGGGAGTCCCATAGGGCAGAGCACAATTGGCCCAGCTTCGCCCGGGGTAGGCCATCACTGTTAATAAGAATTTGTTCTTAACTTACTTGCCTAGTTATTTTAATTTTATTTTTAAAGCCCCTCCCTGTGTCAGTCGGTTTTCTTCCTTTTTGTGCCTAATGAACAGGACTCAGGCAAATCATCAAGTTCTAGTCCTTCTCACCGTCGGTCAGCTGCTGCTCCAGGTCCTTGATCTCCTCGGTCTCCTTGGCGATACGGGAGAGCATGTCGTCCAGCCGGCCTTCCAGCTCCCGGTGCTTCCTGCTCATCATGTCCAGCAGCTGGCTCTTACTGGACACCTGAGCCTTCACATGGGCCTGGAGAGGGAAGGATGGACAGGGGCTAGCGACAGTAGGTCAATATACACTCCTATTACTGTCAATGATGTCAATAGAAGATGAAAATTCTACCTATTACTGTAGGTATGGCCATACTTCAGCATGACAACTCCACATTTAATCAATACATTTTGTAACGAAAATATGAATGCATGTGTGTTTGTAATAATGTGTTACTCAATGCATAATCTGTAAACTGGGTGTCAATTGCATGCATTATCCTCGCTTTTGCGTACTGGCACAGAACAGTAGAGTAGAGTGCTTGCAGAAGTTCCACACAGTTTGTAGCTTTTTCTTTGTTGCCTTTTATAAAAACGCATTTCATGTAATTCCACATAAATTTAGATGACTGAAAACTTTAGCAGAATTTGTTTTAATACCTAACAAATGATTGAAATAACAACCTATTTTGACAATGACAAACTGAGAATATGCGATCAATGAAAACAACCTTGTCGTCAATCCATCAATAGCCTAGGCCTAGGTGTGTGGAGATGCATATTGTATAATATTCCAGTCCTAAAAAAAGCCTTCCAGTTTCACTGACTCGCCCAATAAAGCGCAGTTCAATCACCGGCGATGGCTAATGCCCTTGTGTCAAAAGCCTTGCCTCTCTCGTTTTACTTTATAAAACAGTGCTGTTCGCTCAATAGGCTTATTTGGAAGTTGATAACATATTTGGTAACCTACAGGCAGAATAGTCTTCTATTTTCAGCAGGAGTCATTTGCTTTTACAATTTATTTTGCCGCGATTGTATTCGAAATATTGCTAAAGCCCTGTTTTGGCTGCATGCTGTTCACTGACATATTTGCTGCGGGTTCCTGACTGGAGACCAGTAGCGGTGCATGGGTAAAATCAACAGGGATGCCAAGCAAGGAAAAAAATCCATATTACAACACGTGTTGTGATAATTGCGTCGTTTGCTCTATAACCTGTTAGTTCATACAGTACCTTCGGAAAGTACTCAGACCCCTTGACTTTTTCTACATTTTATTAGGTAACAGTCTTATTCTTAAATTGATTAAATTGCCCCCCCCCCTCAATCTACACACAATACTCCATAATGACAGACACAAAAACAGTTTTTTAGAAAAATGTTCACATGTATAAAAATAACAAAAACTGAAATATCACATGTACATAAGTATTCAGACCCATTACTCACTACTGTGTTGAAGCACCTTTGACAGTGATTACTGCCTTGAGTATTCCTGAGTATGACGCTACAAGCAAGGCACACCGGTATTTGTGGAGTTTCTCCCATTCTTCTCCTCAGATCCTCTCAAGCTCTGTCAGGTTGGTTGGGGAGGGTTCCTCCAGACGTGATGCTTGGTATTCAAGCCAAAGAGTTCAATATTGGTCAGACCAGAGAATCTTGTTTCTCATGGTCCGAGAGTCTTTAGGTGCCTTTTGGCAAACTTCAAGAGGGCTGTCATGTGCCTTTTACTGAAGAGTGGCTTCCTTCTGGCCACTCTACCATAAAGCCCTGATTAGTGGAGTGCTGCAAAGATGGTTGTCCATCTGGAAGGTTCTCCCATCTCCACAGAGGAACTCTAGAGTGACCATCAGGTTCTTGGTCACCTCCTTGACCAAGGCCCTTCTCCCACAATCGCTCAGTTTGGCCAGGCAACCAGCTCTAGTAAGACTCTTGGTGGATTCAAACTTAATCCATTTAAGAATGATGGAGGACACTGTGTTCTTGAAGAGTTTCAATGCTGCAGAAATTTTTTGTTACCCTTCCCCAGATCTGTGCCTTGACACACTCCTGTCTCGGAGCTCTATGGACAATTTCTTCGACCTCATGGCTTGGTTTATGCTCTGACATGCACTGTCAACTGTAGGACCTTATATAGACAGGTGTGTGCCTTTCCAAATCATGTCCAATCAATTGAGCTTACCACAGGTGGACTCCAATCAAGTTGTAGAAACATAAAGGATGATCAATGGAAACAGGAGCTCAATTTCAAGTCTCATAGCATCGTTATGTTTGGAGGAAAAAGGAGGAGGCTTGCAAGCCAAAGAACACCATCCCAACCGTGAAGCACGGGGGTGGCAGCATCATGTTGTGGGGTGCTTTGCTGCAGGAGAAACTGGTGCACTTCACAAAATAGATGGCATCATGAGGAAAGAAAAGTATGTGCATATACTGAAGCAACATCAGGAAATTAAAGCTTGGTTGCAAATGGGTCTTCCAAATGGACAATGACCCCAAGCATACTTCCAAAGTTGTGGCAAAATGGCTAAAGGACAACAAAGTCAAGATATTGGAGTGGCCACCACAAAGCCCTGACCTCAATCCCATAGAAAGTTTGTGGGCAGAACTGAAAAAGCATGTGCGAGCAAGGAGGCCTACAAACCTGACTCAGTTACACCAGCTCTGTCAGGAGGAATGGGCCAAAATTCACCCAACTTATTGTGGGAAGCTTGTGGAAGGCTACCCTAAATGTTTGACCCAAGTTATTAAACATTTTAAAGGCAATGCTATCAAATACTAATTGAGTGTATGTATGTAAACTGACCCACTGGGAATGTGATGAAAGAAATAAAAGTTCAAATAAATCATTCCCCTTACTATTATTCTGACATTTCACATTCTTAAAATAAAGTGGTGATCCTAATTGATCAAAAATTGTTAGACAGGGATTTGTTACTCGGATTAAATGTCAGGAATTGTGAAAAACTGAGTTTAAATGTAGTTGGCTAAGGTGTATGTAAACTTCCGACTTCAACTGTATGTGGCTGTCCATGGTACTTGTGTGTGTGTGTGTGTGTGTGTGTGTGTGTGTGTGTGTGTGTGTGTGTGTGTGTGTGTGTGTGTGTGTGTGTGTGTGTGTGTGTGTGTGTGTGTGTGTGTGTGTGTGTGTGTGTGTGTGTGTGTGTGTGTTCGCGCGCAAGTACGCTGAACAAAAATATAAAACGCAACATGTAAAGTGTTGGTCATGTTTCATGAGCTGAAATCACTTCAGCAGTGATAAATTCATGAACTTCTTTGAAGAAAATATCATGATCATTAGAAAGCAAATTACAGACTCTTTAAATCTGCGTATTTCTCCAAAGCTCAGTTGTACGGAGTCTGCACAACACTGCCAGGATGTAGGATCAAGGGAGACACAAGTGTTTTAATCCTAGATCTCTTGACACATTCAAGAAAATAGTAATGGCCTCTGAACCTTCAAGCTGCATACTGGACCCTATTCCAACTAAACTACTGACAGGCCTGCTTCCTGTTCTTGGTATACCTATGTTGAACATAATAAATGGCTCCGAGTCCACCGGATGTGTACCAAACTCACTAAAAGTAGTAGTAACAAAGCCTCTCTTGAAAAAGCCCAACCTTGACCCAGAAAATCTATTTTTTTAAACTATTGGCCTACATCGAATCTTCCATTCCTCTCAACAAAAAAAAATTAAAGCTGTTTGCGCAGCAACTCACTGAAGACAATGTACACAAAACGCTTACCGCTGGTTTTAGACCCCACCATAGCACTAAGACTGCACTCGTGAAGGTGGTAAATTACTCTTTAACAGCATCATACCAAGGGGTGGGCAACTCCAGTCCTCGAGGGCCTGATTGGTGTCTCACTTTTTCCATCCCTAGCAAACACAACTGATTAATGAAATTGCATTCTAAACTAAACATCATGATTAGGTGATTATTGGAGTCAGGTGTGTTAGCTGGGGCAAAACTGTGACACCAATCAGGCCCTCGAGGACTGGAATTGTCCACCCGTCTAGACCTTAGTGCTGCTTTTGACACCATCGATCATGACATTCTTTTGGAGAGATTGGACACCCAAATTGATCTATACGGACAAGTTCTGGCATGGTTTAGAGCTTATCTGTCGGAAAGATATCAGTTAGTCTCTGTGGATGGTTTGTCCTCTGACAAATCAACAAAGTTTCGGTGTTCCTCAAGGTTCCACTTTAGGACCACTATTGTTTTCACTATATATTTTACCTCTTGGTGATGTCATTCGGAAACACAATGTTAACTTTCACTGCTATGTGGACGATAAACAGCTGTACATTTCGATGAAACATGGTGAAGCACCAAAATTTCCATCTTAATCTTGATGGTTGTACAGTCATCTCAAATAAAACTGAAGGAGCTCAGCGTTACACTGGATCCTGATCTTCTCTTTTGACAAACATATCAATACTTTTTTTCCATCTTCGTAGCGTTGCAAAAATCAGAAAATGCAGAAAAGTTCATCCATGCTTTGTCACTTCTAGATTAGACTACTGCAATGCTCTACTTTCCAGCTACCTGGATTAAGCACTAAAGGCTAGCACTTAAGTTAGTGCTACACACGGCAGCTGGAATCTTGACTCGAACCCCAAAATGTTATCATATTGCTCCAGTGCTAGCCTCTCTACGCTGGCTTCCTGTAAAGGCTAGGGCTGATTTCAAGGTTTCACTGCTAACCTACAAAGCATTACAATAGCTTGGTCCTACATATCTCTCCGATATGGTCATGTCATACATACCTACACGTACGCTGCTGGAGGCAGGGCTTTCTCCTATAGAGATCCATTTTTATGGAATGATCTGACTATCCATGTGAGAGACGCAGACTCAGTCTCAACCTTTAAGTCTTTATTGAAGACTCATCTCTTCAGTAGGTCCTATGATTGAGTGTAGTTTGGCCCAGGGGTGTGAAGGTGAACGGAAAGGCACTGCAGCCACGAACACCCTTGCTTTCTCTGCCTGGCCGGTTCCCCTCTCTCCGCCGGGATTCTCTGCCTCTAACCCTATTACGTGGACTGAGTCACTGGTGGTCTTCCATCCTGTCCCTAGGAGGAATGTGTCACTTGAGTGGGTTGAGTCACTACAGTGACCTTCCTGTCCGGGTTTGGCTCCCCCCTAGAGTTCGTGCCGAGGGGGATATCTTCATGGGCTATACTCAGCGTAGTAAGTTGGTGGTTTGAAGATATCCCTCTAGTGGTGTGGAGGCTGTGCTTTGGAAAAGTGGGTGGGGTTATATCCTGCCTGATTGGCCCTGTCCGGGGGTATCATCGGACTGTGCCACAGTGTACCCAACCCCTCCTGTCTCAGCCTCCAGTATTCATGCTGCAATAGTTTGTGTTGGGGGCTAGGGTCAGTCTGTTATGTCTGGAGTATTTCTCCTGTCTTATCTGGTGTCCTGTGTGAATTTAAGTATGCTCCCTCTAATTCTCTCTCCATCCCCTTTTGGAGGATCTGAGCCCATGCCTGATGACTCCTTGCTGTCCCCAGTCCACCTGGGCCGTCCGTCCGTCTGTACGTCTGTGTGTGAAAAGCCAACTGACATTTACTCCTAAGGTGTTGACCTTTTGCACTCTCTACAACAACTGTGATTATTATTATTTGACCTGGTCATCTATGAACATCTTGGACATGTATGGTTATAATGTCAACCCGGCACAGTCAGAAGAGGACTGGCCACCCCTCAGAGCCTGGTTCCTCTCTAGGTTTCTGACTTTCTAGGGAGTTTTTCCTAGCCACGTGCTTCTTCATTGCTTGCTGTTTGGGGTTTTAAGCTGGGTTTCTGTACAGCACTCTGTGACATCGGCTGATGTAAAAAGGGCTTTATAAATACATTTGATTGATTGAAATAAAAGATCCCAGAAATGTTCCATACGCACAAAAAGCTTATTTCTCAGAAATGTTTATTTCTTTATTTACTAAATCACTGTTAGTGAGCATTTCTCCTTTGCCAACATAATCCATCCACCTGACAGGTGTGGCATGTCAAGAAGCTGATTAAACAGCATGATCATGACACAGATACACCTTTTGCTGGAGACAATAAAAGGCCACTCTAAATTGTGTAGTTGTCACACAACACCACAGACATCTCAAGTTTTGAGGAAACTTGCAATTGGCATGCCGACTGAAGGAATGTCAACTGCAGGAATGTCTCTGTTGCCAGAGAATTGAATGTTAATTTCTCTACCACAAGACGCCACCAATGTCATTTTAGAGAATTTGGCAGTACATCCAACCAGCCTCAACCGCAGACCACGTGTAACCACATGTGATGAAACAGAATTATTTATGTCTGTAATAAAGCTCTTTTGTGAGGGAAAATGTATTCTGATTGACTGGGCCTGGCTCGCCAGTGGGTGGGCCTGGCTACCATGTGGTTGGACCCATGGCTGTGCCCCTGCAGAGTTGTGAAATCCATAGATTAGGACCTAATTTATTTATTTCAAAATGACCGAAATTAATAAACTCATTAAAATTGTTGAAATTGTTGCGTTTATATTTCGGTTCATGTTGACTAAACAGTCTATGACTGTCATGATATAGTACCCACTTAGTTTTTTTGTCCTAGCCTACCTGGCTAAAATGCCAGGCCAGCTATTTAACATTAACCTACTACATCTAGCTACATGTTGAACTTACATCCTTTCAAGCCAGGAGCACAACATGTGAATTTATGGTTGGATCAGAATCACTGTTATAATCATTGGCCAGTACGGAGAATTAAGTAAAACCACAATCCCGATCTCCCTCCATGGCTAATTTAGGAAAGTGACCATTTTAGCTAGCTAGCTATTCTCTGGAAGACAACACAAAGAGATGCAACCATTCAAGTTTTTTCTGTATATGACGATTGGCTTTTGGGGTGATGTGATTGGTGTGAAGCCAAATCCAAACTGGCTTCCCATGACACTTTTTTTGGTGCTCTAGGACCATTCAAAGTTGAGCACACTCAGTTTAGCTCAAAGCTGATTGGCTATTATTATAATTGTTTTATTATCAAGGTAGGCCAAATGCTCGCTGGCTTCCCTTGCATTCAGCGCTTCAATGCTGGTCAAAAAGAATGATATTTTTGAAAACATCCGAGCGAGAGTATCAGCTCCCCTCTCTCTGTATGTGAAGCCCATCTATCTGAGGCTGTCTGGTCAAAAATATATTTTGCTCGCTTGGATGCTTTCAACAATATCATATTAATTTTGACCATACAGCATCAGATAGATGGGCTTTACATACAGAGATAGGGCCGTTGTTTCGCTCACTCGGATGCTCTCGCTGTTGAGGTACATTCAGACTCTTGCGAATTGAAAAAGAATTATGAAGCACAGAGAGACAAACTAAATTTTTAAAATAGCATTAACAGAGAATTGAAAACCTTTTTGTAATAACACAGTATATGGGATTGATTTTAAGAAATTTGGCTTAATTAACTTGATTAAAATTATGGTGTTTATATTCAGAGAAAAACGAAAAACAAAACCCTCAGGGTTTCTGTTAGAATGGAATGGAAAATATGACGCTGTACAACAGGAGGAAGGAGTAGGCTGTCCTTGTAAATAAATATTTGCTGACTTGCCTAGTTAAATAAAGGTTATACTAAGAGCATAACATGTCTGCACCATACTTTTCTAATTCTTGTCTAAACAATATCCAAATGGAGATAAAGGAAAAATAAAAACCTCATTGATTTATCAAGACCAGTCCCCATGCTTGCCTCAGAGCAGAGAGAAACGGTGCTAAAATAGCTGTAGGCTTTTTCTTCTTTCTTTTCTTCAATATGCTCTTTAAAAAAATAAGACCTACACCATTTTTAAAAACACATTACTCAACACTAGTGAGACTCATTTCACCTATGGTAGGCCTACAGTATATTGAAAGAAAATGTTTTTCAATGACGTGACTCTACATTTACATTTTACATTTAAGTCATTTAGCAGACGCTCTTATCCAGAGCGACTTACTCTCCGCTAATAGTTAGATTTAGAGGATTGGAGGACTCCAAATTAATATCTAAAGGGCATTTTCCGTTAGATATTCTCACAGATCCTAAGGGGCTTTAATATAATTCTAAATGAATTAACAATATTTTGGAGAGGATTTCGTTTTCATTAAAAAAAAGGCAATTCTTGAACATGGGGTGAGACATTCTCACCAATTTGTAAATAAAGCCAGTTTGTTATTTAGAATGATTTATTTTCTGGAGAAATCTTAGCAGACATCACTTGCGTATATTCAGTCAACACACACCTTATGAATATCATGGAATATTTTATATACAGTTGGGAGAACAAGTATTTGATAACCTGCTAAATTGGCAGTGTTTCCTACTTACAAAGCATGTAGAGGTCTGTCATTTTTTATCATAGGTACCCTTCAACTGTTAGAGACGGAATCTAAAACCAAAATCCAGAAAATCACATCGTATGATTTTTAAGTAATTAATTTGCATTTTATTGCATGACATAAGTACTTGATCACCTACCGACCAGTAAGAATTCCGTCTCTCACAGACCTGTTACATTTTCTTTAAGAATCCCTCCTGTTCTCCACTCATTACCTGTATTAACTGCACCTGTTTGAACTCGTTACTGTATAAAAGACACCTGTCCACACACTCAATCAGACAGACTCCAACCTCTCCACAATGGCCAAGACCAGAGAGCTGTGTAAGGACATCAGGGATGAAAATTGTAGACCTGCACAAGGCTGGGATGGGCTACAGGACAATAGGCAAGCATGGTGAGAAGGCAACAACTGTTGGCTCAATTATTAGAAAATGGAAGAAGTTCAAGATGACGATCAATCCCCCTCGGTCTGGGGCTCCATGCAAGATCTCACCTCGTGGGGCATCAATGATCATGAGAAAGGTGAGGGATCAGCCCAGAACTACACGGCAGGACCTGGTCAATGACCTGAAGAGAGCTGGGACCACAGTCTCAAAGGAAACCATAAGTAACACACTACGCCGTCATGGATTAAAATCCTGCAGCGCACGCAAGGTCCCCCTGCTCAAGCCAGCGCATGTCCAGGCCCGTCTGAAGTTTGCCAACGACCATCTGGATGATCCAGAGGAGGAATGGGAGAAGGTCATGTGGTCTTATAAGACAAAAATAAAGTATTTTGGTCTAAACTCCACTCGCCGTTTTTGGAGGAAGAAGGATGAGTACAACCCCAAGAACACCATCCCAACCGTGAAGCATGGAGGTGGAAACATTCTTTGGGGATGCTTTTTGGCAAAGGGGACAGGACGACTGCACCGTATTGAGGGGAGGATGGATGGGGCCATGTATCGCGAGATCTTGATCGTGATTTTCTGGCTTTTTGTTTTGGATTCTGTCTCTCACAGTTGAAGTGTACCTATGATAAAAATTACAGACCTCTACATGCTTTGTAAGTAGGAAAACCTGCAAAATCGGCAGTGTATAAAATACTTGTTCTCCCCACTGTATATAAAAGTTTCTCGATGCTCGTCTCAGAGCATTGCGAAAAAGGTGCTGAAATAGACTTCTACAGCGGGAAGGCTATGTATTCTGTGCCCACTCGTGGTATCTCTTCGGTTACACATCACACATGTTCTCAGAACATTAACCATGTGTGTTCGCTTATTTTGTACTGTAGTTTGAACCAATGATTTGTCTAACAAACAAAGAACTTTGTGTCCTGCAGGCCCAGGCATGGATCAAAGCTAGACATTCAATAACGTCATCTTCACAGACTAATCAACCGTGGCCCTTGAGCAATTTACTCAAAATTGCTACAGAAAAAAAGGAGGAAGATCAAGAAGATTAATGAAAGCATAAAGATGTTGATGAAGAAATGCTGTTTTGAGTTAGAAATGTAACACTTTAGAGTACTTAAGCATCGAATACATTGCAAGTTGAGGGATTTTCACAACAGTAGCCGGGCTATGAAAAGTATTGTCTTGTCCTACTAATAGGAAACATTCGCATGATGGGTTACATTCTTTATTGTAACCACAATGTCACACATAATTTGTATCTACCCTTCCAATTACTTTTAGAGTTTGGGATTTACAAATGTGTGCTTTCATTATTAGTTACATTGTTTTATTTAGAATGTGCAGACTTATTTTCTTTAAAGTATTGTTTTATCTAGGATGCTACATGTGACCAGTTGCAATTGTAAGTAAGCCTTATAAAAAAAAAATCCTACTTCTATTAGGCTGTTAAGCTTCAGAACTGAGGTAGGCTAAGTTATATAGGTCTAGTCTCTGAAGAAATAGACTCCAATGAAGCCCTCTTGTTGTTTGTAAAGTCAAATTAAAATTAAGATTATTGTTGAAATGAATTGCTTGACTGGAGTAGGTTTTCTCCGTCTGTTGGTGTGTAACACTTGTATAACAAGTTAGCAATATTTTCAGCACCAGCCACTGTTCACCTCCTATTGATTGCGCTGCGGTTGCCGCTGGTTGTTTTTTAAATTGAACCTTTATTTAACTAGGCAAGTCAGGTAAGAACAAATTCTTATTTACAATAATGGCCTACCCCAGGCAAACCTGGGTGATGCTGGGCTAATTGTGCCCTATGGCACTCCCAATCACAGTCAGATGTGATACAACCTGAATTCGAACCATAGACTGTAGTAAAGCCTCTTGCACCGAGATGCAGTGACTTAGATCACTGCGCCACCCGGGAGCCATGACCAATATATATATTTTTTTTTCAGAACATTTACATGTGCAGTCATGGCCAAAAGTTTTGAGAATGACACAAATATTAATTTTCAAAGTCTGCTGCCTCAGTTTGTATGATGCCAATTTGCATAAACTCCAGAATGTTATGAAGAGTTATCAGATGAATTGTAAAGTCCCTCTTTGCATTGAAAATGAACTGAATCGCCCAAAAACATTTCCACTGCATTTCAGCCCTGCCACAAAAGGACCAGCTGACATCATGTCAGTGATTCTCTCGTTAACACAGGTGTGAGTGTTGATGAGGACAAGGCTGGAGATCACTCTGTCATGCTGATTGAGTTTGAATAACAGACTGGAAGCTTCAAAAGGAGGGTGGTGCTTGGAATCATTGTTTTTCACGTGCCGTCATCAATGCTTTGCACAAAAAGGGCTCAACAGGCAAGGATATTGCTGTCAGTAAAATTGCACCTACATCAACCATTTATCGGATCATCAAGAACTTCAAGGAGAGAGGTTCAATTGTTGTGAAGGCAGCTTCAGGGCACCCAGGAAAGTCCAGCAAGTGCCAGGACCGTCTCCTAAAGTTGATTCAGCTGTGGGATCGGGGCACCACCAGTACAGAGCTTGCTCAGGAATGGCAGCAGGCAGGTGTGAGTGAATCTGCACGCATAGTGAAGCAAAGACTTTTGGAAGATGGCCAGGTGTCAAGAAGGGCAGCAAAGAAGCCACTTCTCTCCAGGAAAAACATCAGAGACAGACTGATATTCTGCATAGGGTTAAGGGATTGGACTGCTGAGGACTGGGGTAAAGTCATTTTCTCTGATGAATCCCCTTTCCGATTGTTTGGAGCATCCGGAAAAAAGCTTGTCCGGAGAAGACAAAGTGAGCGCTACCATCAGTCCTGTGTCATGCCAACAGTAAAGCATCCTGAGACCATTCATGTGTGGGGTTGCTTCTCAGCCAAGGGAGTGGGCTCACTCACAATTGTGCCCAAGAACACAGCCATGAATAAAGAATGGTACCAACACATAATTCGAGAGCAACTTCTCCCAACCATCCAGGAACAGTTTGGTGACAAACAATGCCTTTTCCAGCATGAAGGAGCACCTTGCCATAAGGCAAAAGTGATAACTAAATGGCTCGGGGAACAAAACATTGATACCATAATCCCATTGAGAACTTGTAGTCAATTGTCAAGAGGCAGGTGGACAAACAAAAACCCACCAATTCTGACAAACTCCAAGCATTTACAATTTTGTTTCCGGTGTCCTTTGACAACTGTTTGAGGTTGTGGACAGGTGTCTTTTATACTGATAACAAGTTCAAACAGGTGCCATTAGTACAAGTAACGAGCGGACGACAGAGGAACCTCAAAAGGTCAGGTCTGTGAGAGCCAGAAATCTTGCTTGTTTGTAGGTGACCAAATACTTATTTTCTACCATAATATGCAAATAAATTCATTAAAAATCCTACAATGTGATTTTCTGGAGAAAAAAAATCTAATTTTGTCTGTCATAGTTGAAGTGGACCTATGATGAAAATTACAGGCCCTTCTCATCTTTTTAAGTGGGAGAACTTGCACAATTGGTGGCTGACTAAATACTTTTTTGCCCCACTGTACATATGAAATGAGTAATAATTTGTTAGATATTACTGCACTGTTGGAGCTAGAAACACAAGCATTTCCCTACAACCGCAATAACATCTGCTAATCACGTGTATGAGACGAATAAAATTGGATTTGGGATTGGGCTACACACAATCCACAGCTAGGCTATTTAAAAAAATATATATATAAAAAAGCTATTGATCCTATATGGCTAAATTATAGGCATACTCCTGGTGTAGTTTTCCAAATGTTTTAATTGATTTCTTAACAGACAGCAGGAATAACTTCAACCAATATATTTAAATGTATCATCCGGGGTGCTGCGGCACCTCCAGCACCATTCCCGTGCCTATGATTTTATATGGAAATAAATGACGAAGTGCAATGCTGGCGTAATGAGAGTTGCAGGCTCATGTCTATCAAAGCAGAGTGAGATCATAGAAAGTGAATATCATTCTAGTTCTGAGAGATACAGGCACACTTCTCTCTCGCACCACAGCAATGACCAGGCGTTGGTCTATGATTAAAATATTGCTCAAACCATAAATCCAGGCAGGCCCAACTCTATTCAATTCTTACAATATCAGCCACGTTCACGTTATGTTTTTTAGGGGGCAGGATAATTACAGAGGTAACTTTAATTCTGCTTTTATTAGAATTTACCATATTGTTAATACTTCACAATGACGTTCCATTTGTAATAGGTTTATCAAGGGGTTAAAATTACATGAATGATTATTCAATCATTTCCAAATGTATTATAAACCATTAAACAGTTATTGCACTATTTTGACCAATGCGATAACTAGTATTTGCCAAAAAGTGAGCCAATATTTACCTCCAGTTATTAACCACTTATTAATGCACTTAAACACTTGTAAGATGAAGGATACCTCCTCCAACTGTGCTCAATTGTGCAACTATTGAAAATAAGGTTGCATGATGATACATAAGGGTTCAATATTATAAGCATTTGTAGGTGAATTTATAAATGGTCAATATTTGCAGGTAAATAGTGGCTTAGTATTTGGTAAGCACAGACTGGAAATCAAACTATTTTGACCAATTTATTATAACATTTATTAAAGGTTTTTGTAAGTCCTTTACAAATGGAACCTTATCGTAAAGTGTTACCAGAATAGGTACATTGCAAATGGTGAAAAAATGTCTCATGCCAAGAGAGGTACTGGATCCTGGAAAATGGTTTGCGGAATGAAACAATCCAAAACTCAGAAGTGCCGAATCGAATTAAGCACCGTTTATACTATATTACCATTGGTTCACATTCAATAGAGGCAGTCTATGGTAAGTTAACTGATGCAAAACATGAGCATATGCCATGAAAAGCAAGAAAAATACTAATACCCATCACATTTACTGGCGAGTGTAGAGAGTATAGAGAGTATAGAGATATTGTTATCCACGTCGGCACCAACGATGTTAGGATGAAACAGTCAGAGATCACCAAGCGCAACATAGCTTCTGCGTGCATATCAGCTAGAAAGATGTGTCGGCATCGAGTAATTGTCTCTGGCCCCCTCCCAGTTAGGGGGAGTGATGAGCTCTACAGCAGAGTCTCACAACTCAATCGCTGGTTGAAAACTGTTTTCTGCCCCTCCCAAAAGATAGAATTTGTAGATAATTGGCCCTCTTTCTGGGACTCGCCCACAAACAGGACCAAGCCTGACCTGCTGAGGAGTGACGGACTCCATCCTAGCTGGAGGGGTGCTCTCATCTTATCTGCCAACATAGACAGGGCTCTAACTCCTCTAGCTCCACAATGAAATAGGGTGCAGGCCAGGCAGCAGGCTATTAGCCAGCCTGCCAGCATAGTGGAGTCTGCCACTAGCATAGTTAGTGTAGTCAGCTCAGCTATCACCATTGAGACCGTGTCTGTGCCTCGACCTGGGTTGGGCAAAACTAAACATGGCGGTGTTCGCCTTAGCAATCTCACTAGGATAAAGACCACCTCCATTCCTGTCATTACTGAAAGAGATGATGATACCTCACATCTCAAAATAGGGCTACTTAATGTTAGATCCCTTACTTCAAAGGCAATTATAGTCAATGAACTAATCACTGATCATAATCTTGATGTGATTGGCCTGACTGAAACATGGCTTAAGCCTGATTAATTTACTGTGTTAAATGAGGCCTCACCTCCTGGCTACACTAGTGACCATATCCCCCGTGCATCCCGCAAAGGCGGAGGTGTTGCTAACATTTACGATAGCAAATTTCAATTTACAAAAAAAAAAAAATGACGTTTTCGTCTTTTGAGCTTCTAGTCATGAAATCTATGCAGCCTACTCAATCACTTTTTATAGCTACTGTTTACAGGCCTCCTGGGCCATATACAGCGTTTCTCACTGAGTTCCCTGAATTCCTATCAGACCTTGTAGTCATTGCAGATAATATTCTAATCTTTGGTGACTTTAATATTCACATGGAAAAGTCCACAGACCCACTCCAAAAGGCTTTTGGAGCCATCATCGACTCAGTGGGTTTTGTCCAACATGTCTCTGGACCCACTCACTCTCACAGTCATACGCTGGACCTAGTTTTGTCCCATGGAATAAATGTTGTGGATCTTAATGTTTTTCCTCATAATCCTGGACTATCAGACCACCATTTTATTACGTTTGCAATTGCAACAAATAATCTGCTCAGACCCCAACCAAGGAACATCAAAAGTCGTGCTATAAATTCACAGACAACACAAAGATTCCTTGATGCCCTTCCAGACTCCCTCTGCCTACCCAAGGACGCCAGAGGACAAAAATCCGTTAACCACCTAACTGAGGATCTCAATTTAACCTTGCGCAATACCCTAGATGCAGTTGCACCCCTAAAAACTAAAAAAATGTCTCATAAGAAACTAGCTCCCTGGTACACAGAAAATACCCGAGCTCTGAAGCAAGCTTCCAGAAAATTGGAACGGAAATGGCGCCACACCAAACTGGAAGTCTTCTGACTAGCTTGGAAGGATGGTACCGTGCAGTACCGAAGAGCCCTTACTGCTGCTCGATCGTCCTATTTTTCTAACTTATTGAGGAAAATAAGAACAATCCGAAATTCCTTTTTGATACTGTGGCAAAGCTAACTAAAAAGCAGCATTCCCCAAGAGAGGATGACTTGCACTTTAGCAGTGATAAATTCATGAACTTCTTTGAGGAAAAGATTATGATTATTAGAAAGCAAATTACGGACTCCTCTTTAAACCTGCGTATTCCTCCAAACCTCAGTTGTCCTGAGTCTGCACAACTCTGCCAGGACCTAGGATCAAGAGAGACGCTCAAGTGTTTTAGTACTATATCTCTTGACACAATGATGAAAATAATCATGGCCTCTAAACCTTCAAGCTGTATACTGGACCCTATTCCAACTAAACTACTGAAAGAGCTGCTTCCTGTGCTTGGCCCTCCTATGTTGAACATAATAAACGGCTCTCTATCCAGTGGATGTGTACCAAACTCACTAAAAGTGGCAGTAATAAAGCCTCTCTTGAAAAAGCCAAACCTTGACCCAGAAAATATAAAAAACTATCGGCCTATATCGAATCTTCCATTCCTCTCAAAGATTTTAGAGAAGGCTGTTGCGCAGCAACTCACTGCCTTCCTGAAGACAAACAATGTATACGAAATGCTTCAGTCTGGTTTTAGACCCCATCATAGCACTGAGACGGCACTTGTGAAGGTGGTAAATGACATTTTGATGGCATCGGACCGAGGCTCTGCATCTGTCCTCGTGCTCCTAGACCTTAGTGCTGCTTTTGATACCATCGATCACCACATTCTTTTGGAGAGATTGGAAACCCAAATTGGTCTACACGGACATGTTCTGGCCTGGTTTAGGTCTTATCTGTCGGAAAGATATCAGTTTGTCTCTGTGAATGGTTTGTCCTCTGACAAATCAACTGTACATTTCGGTGTTCCTCAAGGTTCTGTTTTAGGACCACTATTGTTTTCACTATATATTTTACCTCTTGGGGATGTTATTCGAAAACATAATGTAAACTTTCACTGCTATGCGGATGACACACAGCTGTACATTTCAATGAAACATGGTGAAGCACCAAAATTGCCCTCGCTAGAAGCATGTGTTTCAGACATAAGGAAGTGGATGGCTGCAAACTTTCTACTATTAAACTCGGACAAAACAGAGATGCTTGTTCTAGGTCCCAAGAAACAAAGAGATCTTCTGTTGAATCTGACAATTAATCTTAATGGTTGTACAGTCGTCTCAAATAAAACTGTGAAGGACCTCGGCGTTACTCTGGACCCTGATCTCTCTTTTGAAGAACATATCAAGACCATTTCGAGGACAGCTTTTTTCCATCTACGTAACATTGCAAAAATCAGAAACTTTCTGTCCAAAAATGATGCAGAAAAATTAATCCATGCTTTTGTCACTTCTAGGTTAGACTACTGCAATGCTCTATTTTCCGGCTACCCGGATAAAGCACTAAATAAACTTCAGTTAGTGCTAAATACGGCTGCTAGAATCCTGACTAGAACCAAAAAAATTGATCATATTACTCCAGTGCTAGCCTCTCTACACTGGCTTCCTGTCAAAGCAAGGGCTGATTTCAAGGTTTTACTGCTAACCTATAAAGCATTACATGGGCTTGCTCCTACCTACCTCTCTGATTTGGTCCTGCCGTACATACCTACACGTACGCTACGGTCACAAGACGCAGGCCTCCTAATTGTCCCTAGAATTTCTAAGCAAACAGCTGGAGGCAGGGCTTTCTCCTATAGAGCTCCATTTTTATGGAACGGTCTGCCTACCCATGTCAGAGACGCAAACTCGGTCTCAACCTTTAAGTCTTTACTGAAGACTCATCTCTTCAGTGGGTCATATGATTGAGTGTAGTCTGGCCCAGGAGTGGGAAGGTGAACGGAAAGGCTCTGGAGCAACGAACCGCCCTTGCTGTCTCTGCCTGGCCGGTTCCCCTTTTCCACTGGGATTCTCTGCCTCTAACCCTGTTACGGGGGCTGAGTCACTGGCTTGCTGGGGCTCTCTCGTGCCGTCCCTGGGGGTGCGTCACCTGGGTGGGTTGATTCACTGTTGTGGTCGGCCTGTCTGGGTTTCCCCCCTTGGGTTGTACCGTGTCGGAGATCTTTGTGGGCTATACTCGGCCTTGTCTCAGGATGGTAAGTTGGTGGTTGAAGATTTCCCTCTAGTGGTGTGGGGGCTGTGCTTTGGCAAAGTGGGTGGGGTTATATCCTTCCTGTTTGGCCCTGTCCGGGGGTGTCCTCGGATGGAGCCACAGTGTCTCCTGACCCCTCCTGTCTCAGCCTCCAGTATTTATGCTGCAGTAGTTTATGTGTCGGGGGGCTAGGGTCAGTTTGTTTATCTGGAGTACTTCTCCTGTCCTATTCGGTGTCCTGTGTAAATCTAAGTGTGCGTTCTCTAATTCTCTCCTTCTCTCTTTCTTTCTCTCTCTCGGAGGACCTGAGCCCTAGGACCATGCCCCAGGACTACCTGACATGATGACTCCTTGCTGTCCCCAGTCCACCTGGCCATGCTGCTGCTCCAGATTCAACTGGCCTGGGCCCTAGGACCATGTCCCAGGACTACCTGACATGAGGACTCCTTGCTGTCCCCAGTCCACCTGGCCATGCTCCTGCTCCAGTTTCAACTGTTCTGCCTTACTATTATTCAACCATGCTGGTCATTTATGAACATTTGAACATCTTGGCCACGTTCTGTTATAATCTCCACCCGGCACAGCCAGAAGAGGACTGGCCACCCCACATAGCCCGGTTCCTCTCTAGGTTTCTTCCTAGGTTTTGGCCTTTCTAGGGAGTTTTTCCTAGCCACCGTGCTTTTACACCTGCATTGTTTGCTGTTTGGGGTTTTAGGCTGGGTTTCTGTACAGCACTTTGAGATATCAGCTGATGTACGAAGGGCTATATAAATAAATTTGATTTGATTTGATTTACATAACTGTGTAGGTTATTTTTATGAGTATCATGTTAACCCTATTTCAGAGTGAAAACACTAGCTTTGGCATATCAGAGGTGACTAAAGTAAGAGGAATGTGAATGACCTAACCCCACACTAACGCAGAAGAGGACTTTTATGCTCCCTACTCAAACCCTTCCTGACCAACTTACTTATTCACTACTTCAGCTCTGTTCACAGAGCAAGACCAATTGCACCACAAACCTAATTATAATTCACTTCACATTGTTCACTAAATATAATAACTAGTCTGTCACTTTATGTTATGTGACAGCTGTCATATTTGACCTGTGTACTGGCCAAAAAAAAGTGTTGTAAAAATGCTTAGTAGGTCAAACTATAACTGTACAGTAATTTTAGGTAATAGCAAGAAAAACAGTGTTTTCCTGTTTACAGAAGAGTGATGCAAATATGAAATCAAGACAGGGGAAGAACAACATTTTTGCAAAACCTTCAGAATAACCTTTCACCCAGAGTCCTGTTACATATTAGTAACGGTTGCAATAACAAATATGTTTCTGTTTAAACATTCTCTTCAATTTAGAACACAGTAGAGAAAGAAGATATGAGAGGGGGAGAAAAAGAATAAAAATATTGGGAGTCCCTCCCAAGGCCAAGTTGCGGTACTCACTAGAAATCAGTGCAGTCAGATTACTCTTTGGTTTGCATCCCCGCAAATGCATCCAGTTAGCCAGCTCTCATCTGCTGAATCCTGAATCTACAGGAGGCCCCCGGGGGAAGACGTTGCATTTCCTGACTCCCTCCCTCACGGTTAGGTCCAACCCCCCAGCTCTACAGGCTCAGGGGCTGAAGTTTCCCCTTCTTTAGGACTTCAAGCTTTAGTCCCCACACCCTGAGCACGCCTCCTAACCCCCTTCCCTCATCTACTCCACTCTCTCTCTTCGAATCAACACAGGAAGCCACCCTGTTGACCAATCAACATGCATGGATAGGCTATGACAATGCCCCTGGCATGTGGTGGAAGTGAGGCAAGTTCTCTTTCCCTGCCCTCTATGGTGATTCCCCAGAGAACTCTCCGACTTCTTTTAAAGGCACAGCTACCCTTTTTTTTCACTTGTTGCTTCCATGGAATAATTCCCACAGAATTCCCATAGGTTAAAAATAATGAATAATTCTGAGGGGTCCATCAAGTTAAGCTTTGACACATGCAGGTGCAATGGAAATATAGCAATGTGCACTTCTTTGATTGTGGCCGAGGTTGCACAAATGAAATATGTTACTTTTTATGGATTTACATTACATTTGCATCTTCATGCATGTGGAAAACGGTTCAAAACGTTTTGACAAGAGAAATAAGAACACATATGGAGAATATCTTCTGGAAATGTATGATTAAAGTCCACGACCAGGAGGGGCAGATAAAACAAACAAAAAGAGTGGCTGCGCAACCTGTGTTCGTCCTGCCCCCCCAAAATGCCTTTTCCTGCCTGTTTTCTAAACTTCTTTTTAACATTCTGCACATGTTGTTTTTCTGCAATGTAATATCCCTATAGTGTTATGCTGTCTATGTAATGTGTAAACAAGGCTACTTGTTTCATGTAGGTTATGCAAGCAAGAAATAAGTGTGTATGCTATGAGCATCTGCTAAAATAGCATAACACTATAGGGATATTTCTAAAAAATGTGATGTAAATCTAATAAATATTAGAGTATGAATTATCAGAGTAATGAATAATGGAGCTAGAGGGAACAGGCTCCTTACCAATTGTGCTATTTTGTGTATTATTTGGCTGTAATAAAATAAAATAAAAGTGTACATAATGTATCCGCCATTGTTTTCTATGTCCGAAAACAGCTTTTGGATATCAGAACAGCTATCACTAACCTCCATTTGAACGAGGGCTTCAACTTCATGAGTCGGGGGTATATTGATTATCACGGACCAGGCCCAAATCCCAGACACTCGAAGGAGGAGACGGCACTATAGATACCTGAGAAGACTATGTCAGAGAGTGGATAAATCGCCTCTAACCTCCATTTTATTGGTGAAAGTGCAATCACTGGAGAATAAACTGGATAAACTCTGTTTGAGATTATCCTATCAACGTGATCTGAAGAACAGTAATATCCTGTTTCTCAGAGTCGTGGCTGAACAACGACATGGTAAATATAAATCAAGGGTGGGTGTCTCTTAACAACTGGCGCACCATTTCTAATATTAAGAAAGTCTCCAGGTTGTACTATGTGAGTGACAAAAATATTACAACAATATCTATGGAAAATTGTTAGCAGACATTAGTTGTTCTGGACATTTCTGACAAGTTCAAAATAGCTATCTAAGGTATGCAATGAAAAACATGAGGAACCAATGTGGAACTACCCAATTTCGAAATTGCACCTTGTACTATTACAACTTTCAAAAGTAAGTTTAACGCAGGAGCACCTGCATTGCTTGCTGTTTGGGGTTTTAGGCTGGGTTTCTGTACAGCACTTTGAGATATCAGCTGATGTACGAAGGGCTATATAAATAAATTTGATTTGATTTGATGTGTTGTGCCCACCCTGCCGACCCCTGGGTGCGCACCCTACAGTTTGGGAACCACTGGTCTATAGTACCACCACAAACCAATGCTGGCACTAGGACTACACTCAATGAGCTGTATAGGGCCATAAGCTCAATAGTGTTCCTAGTGGCTGGTGACTTACATGCAGGAAAACTGAAATACATAAAAAGAAAGTACTCAATACGGAAGTGGATGAAGCAGATGCTAAACTACAGGACTATTTTGCTAGCACAGACTGGAATATGTTCCGGGATTCATCTGCTGGCATTGAGGAGTTACCCACATCAATTGCCAGCTTCATTAATAAGTGCATCGACAACGTTGCCCCTACAGTGACCGTACATACATATCCCAACCAGAAGCCACGGATTACAGGCAACATCCGCACCGAGGTAAAGGCTAGAGCTGCAGGTTTCAATGAGCGGGCGTCTAATCCAGACACTTAAAAGAAAATTCCGCTACACCCTCTGACAAACCATCAAACAGGCAAAGTGTCAATACAGGACCAAGATCGAATCCTACTACACCGGCTTGTTGGATGTGGCAGAAGCTGAATAAACCACATGGTCATTACACAGGTGCACCTTATGCTGGGGAAATTAAAGGGAGTAATTCTGTTTAAAATAAAGCCCTTTTGTAGGGAAAAGAACTCATTCTGATTGGCCTGGCCCCTGCCCAGTCATGTGAAATCAATAGATTAGTACTTTTGTACCCGTTTCCTCCAGCATCTTCACAAGGTCCTTTGCTGTTGTTCTGGGATTGATTTGCACTTTTCGCACCAAAGTACATTAATCTCTAGGTGACAGAACGTGTCTCGTTCTGAGCGGTATGATGGCTACGTGGTCCCATAGTGTTTACACTTGCGTACTATTGTTTGTACAGATGAACGTGGTACATTCAGGCGTTTGGAAATTACTCCAATCAGACTTGTGGAAGTCTACAAAAAAAAAATCTGAGGTGATTTCTTTTGATTTTCCCATGATGTCAAGCAAAGAGGCACTGAGTTTAAAGGTGGGCCTTGAAATACAGGTAAATACAGGTACATCTCCAATTGACTCAAATCATTTAGTCTATCAGAAGCTTCTGAAGCCATGACATCATTTTCTGGAATTTTCCAAGCTGTAAAAGCAAAGTCAACTTAGTATATGTAAGCTGTGTTATTTCATTTTATTCTACAATGTAAAAAAATAGTAAAAATAAAGAAAAATCCTGGAATGAGTAGGTGTCCAAACTTTTGACTGGTACTGTATATATGTACACACACACGCACGCACACACGCTGCCCTTTCCAAAAGGAACACCTATGTGATAATGCTGTTCATTGACAACAGCTCAGCGTTCAACACCATTGTACCCTCCAAGCTCATCACTAAGCTAAGAACCCTGAGATTAAACACCTTCCTCTGCAACTGGATCCTGGACATCCTGACAGGCCACGCCCAGCTGGTGAGAGTAGGCAACAACACATCCGCCACATTGACCCTCAACACGGTGGCCCACCAGGGGTACTCCCTGTTAACACACTACTGCGTGGCCGGGCGACAAAAGAATGGTAGGCCTGATCACCAAGCTCAGCCTACAGGGAGGAGGTAAGAGACCTGGTAGTGTGGTGCCAGGACAACAAACTTTAAATCAATGTCAGCAAGACAAAGGAGCTGATCATGGACTACAGGAAACAGAGGGCCGAACACGCCCCCATTCGCATCGACAGGGATGTTGTGGAACAGGTTGACACCAGTGAGAGCATCTTGACTGCCTGCATCACCATCTGACCGCAAAGCGCTACGGCCCAGGCGGTGTCAGAGGAAGGCCCATCCAAGTCATAGACCGTTCTCTCTGCTACCGCAAGCAGTACCGATGCACAAAGTTTGGTTAGCAATAAGACTGCTAATTAGTTAACCAATAGCTACCCGGAATATCTGCATTAACCCTTTTTGCAGTAATCTCTTTTGACTCATCACATACGCTGCTGTTACTGTTTATTATCTATCCCGTTGCCCAGTCACTTCATCCCTACCTATATGTACAGTGAGGAGAACAAGTATTTGATACACTGCAGATTTTGCATATTTTCTTACTTAAAGCATGTAACGGTCTGTAATTTTTATCATAGGTACATTTCAACTGTGGGAGACGGAAACTAAAACAAAAATCCAGAAAATCACATTGTATGATTTAAGTAATTAATTTGCATTTTATTGCATGACATAAGTATTTCATACATCAGAAAAGCAGAACTTAATATTTGGTACAGAAACCTTTGTTTGCAATTACATAGATCATACGTTTCCTGTAGTTCTTGACAAGGTTTGCACACACTGCAGCAGGGATTTTGGCCCAGTCCTCCATACAGACCTTCTCCAGATCCTTCAGGTTTCGAGGCTGTCGCTGGGCAATACGGACTTTCAGCTCCCTCCAAAGATTTTCTATTGGGTTCAGGTCTGGAGACTGGCTAGGCCACTCCAGAACCTTGAGATGCTTCTTACGGAGCCACTCCTTAGTTGCCCTGGCTGTGTGTTTCGGGTCGTTGTCATGCTGGAAGATCCAGCCACGACCCATCTTCAATGCTCTTACTGAGGGAAGAAGGTTGTTGGCCAAGGTCTCGCGATACATGACCCCATCCATCCTCCCCTCAATATGGTGCAGTCGTCCTGTCCCCTTTGCAGAAAAGCATCCCCAAAGACTGATGTTTCCACCTCCATGCTTCATGGTTGGGATGGTGTTCTTGGTGTACTCATCCTTCTTCTCCCTCCAAACACGGCGAGTGGAGTTTAGACCAAAAAGCTCTATTTAAGTCTCATCAGACCACATGACCTTCTCCCATTCCTCCTCTGGATCATCTAGATGGCCTGGACATGCGCTGGCTTGAGCAGGGGGACCTTGCGTGCACTGCAGGATTTTAATCCATGACGGCGTAGCGTGTTACTAATGGTTTTCTTTGAGACTGTGGTCCCAGCTCTCTTCAGGTCATTGACCAGGTCCTGCCGTGTAGTTCTAGGCTGATCCCTCACCTTCCTCATGATCATTGATGCCCCACAAGGTGAGATCTTGCATGGAGCCCCAGACCGAGGGTGATTGAACGTCATCTTGAACTTCTTCCATTTTCTAATAATTGCGCCAACAGTTGTTGCCTTCTCACCATGCTTGCCTATTGTCCTGTAGCCCATCCCAGCCTTGTGCAGGTCTACAATTTTATCCCTGATGTCCTTACACAGCTCTCTAGTCTTGGCCATTGTGGAGAGGTTGGAGTATGTCTGATTGAGTGTGTGGACAGGTGTCTTTTATACAGGTAACGAGTTCAAACAGGTGCAGTTAATACAGGTAATGAGTGGAGAACAGGAGGGATTCTTAAAGAAAAACGAACAGGTCTGTGAGAGACGGAATTCTTACTGGTTGGTAGGTGATCAAATACTTATGTCATTACTGACCTCTATATGCTTTGTAAGTAGGAAAACCTGCAAAATCAGCAGTGTATCAAATACTTGTTCTCCCCACTGTACATATCTACCTCAACTACCTCGTACCCCTGCACATCGACCCTGTATATTGAAGTGCTGCATCAATTCCAACTGAAGGGAATAGCTTAGGAAAGTGCGAAGACAATGTATGCAACTGAAGAGACTAGATTAGGAAATTTCTAAAATGGTGTATCCTGTGAATTTGCCATATTCATTATGAATAAACACTTGCTAAAGTGCCAGAATACAGTGTATCCAACTGTAGGGATTCGTTCAGAAAAGTACTAAGACAGTATATGCAACTGAAGGGACTAGTTTAGAAAGGTTCTAAAGTGGTGATCCTGCAAGTTTGGTGTATTCAATATGTAATAAGTTGCTCTGCAGTGTGTCAGTGGTGCGGGATGTGTAAAGTGATGCTGATAGCTAGTTCTGGTCCAGGCCGTTAGTGGAGGAAGGCACACTAACGACCTGGATCAGAGCTAGTAGCTAGCTATCTAAAGTACTAACATGCTGGGGGTCCCTGGGGTCCAGTGTGTGGAGTAGGTCCTGGAGGTGGCCCAGGTCTCCCTGGGTTCGGTCCATTTCCCCGCTCTGTATCTCCAGCTGGCCCTCCAGAGCCTCCGCCTCATCTCTCAGCTGCCTCACTTGCTGGATCCTCCAGTGGAGCTTCTGCCTTAGTTGCTCTTTCTCTGCCTCGGACACCTAGATGAAGGATGGAGAGAAGAGGCTTTTAGAAGTGTCCGGGGTGGATTAGGCTAGTTGATGTGGAACAGTGCTGTTATTGTAGCATGGTCGCAGATTTGTTTGTGCAATCATGTCAACTCTTTGGCATGACAAGAAGTGACAAGGAGTGATGAGGAGTTGACATAATAGGACAAACAGATCTGGGACTACTGTATCCTGTTATTACACTATTAGAAACAAATGTTTTGGATAGTGCCAAGCCAATCTACACAGTCACCGACATAACCGGTGGGGGGGGGATATCAGCGCATAGACTCAAAAGAAACACGTTTTCCCTGAAACTACACTGATACCATTACACTTCATTATTATCAGTAGCATTTTATTATTAAAGTTATTACTATGAATATTAGACTAGTATACAAATTAAGAAATGTCAAATTGGAGAGGAATTCCTAAAAATAAAAATAAATACAGATTTTGACGGACTAACCCATTCACACCTAGTCTGATGCGTTTTTCCCTCCACTTTTCCGAATAATTCTCATAACGTCACCAATGCTGCGGAGTCATTCTCTGTGGCAATATGTTGTCCAAAGTGTCTTGAGAGGACTCTGTAATGAGTTGCATCCCATTTAATAAAAGAGGTAACACAAAACTGGCACCTGTCATCATTCCGCACATGCTGACCCTGCATGTGATTAAAGAGATCAAGTCCAGACAGGCTAGGCCTATTTGAGGAAACTTTCTGAATGGACATAGATAATTTGTCAATTTATACATGCACCCACCTAAAAGGACACATCAATCAAAGGCACCTGCAGCGCATCTCACTTTGACACATAAGCAAATCACATTTGTCCTTTCCCAAAAACATATGAACAAAAACGTGCCTTAGGTTCAAATTATTTCTGTAGGATATCAAAAAGAGTCTACATCATAGAATAATGGTAAATCAATGTAGCCTATCATATAAATTGACAAGGAAAGTTTTAAGGGGGATATAGAGACCAAAGCCTGAGCGATATGTAGCCTAGTTCTGGTGTGATGTGATCACAATGGCTAAATTCCTACTTTGCTGCACTGCAAATCTAAAAAAAAAACAGGCAGAGAGAAATGTATTAATTAATTCACACAGCAAACCCACAGACCTGTCAGGCCTATAGAGAAGAGAATCAGCGAACTTGCACACACACACACCAATAAAAGGACCTGTCAATCAAAGCCGACAGCATACTATATTGTCAGACACAAGAGCAAATGTTATTGCTTTCCTTAAAATGTATTTAAAAAATCTAGGCCTACCCTTAGGCTTTCCAAAAGTAAGCTATAAGATAATGAATTGACAAGGAAAGCATGAAGGGGAGAGAGACAGCTATGCTATAGTATGAAAATAAAATTGACAGAAACAAATATACGCAACATTTCCATAGCATATTTATCAGCTTTGATTAATCTATAAATTAAGAAAATATTCTGTATCTAATTATAGCATGACAGGTTGGATAGGATTGGCGCATTGTCCATTTGACACAACATTAGCTTATTATAGACCTCAGAGCCAGAACAAACTTGTCGACTGCTATTGAATAATTAATGAATAGTCAGACACATCCAATCGGTTTTAAAAGAAGAGCGATTTATTTATTTACTAGCAAGTAATGACAAGTTACTTTGTACAGTTGTGGCCAAAAGTTTTGAGAATGACAAATATACATTTTCACAAAGTCTGCTGCCTCAGTTTGTATGATGGCAATTTGCATATACTCCAGAATGTTATGAGGAGTGATCAGATGAATTGCAAATAATTGCAAAGTCCCTCTTTGCCATGCAAATTAAGTGAATCCCAAAAAAACATGTCCACTGCATTTCAGCCCTGCCACAAAAGGACCAGCTGACATCATGTCAGTGATTCTCTCGTTAACACAGGTGTGAGTGTTGACAAGGAGATCACTCTGTCATGCTGATTGAGCTTGAATAACAGACTGGAAGCTTCAAAAGGAGGGTGGTGCTTGGAATCATTGTTCTTCCTCTGTCAACCATGGTTACCTAAAAGGAAACATGTGCCCGTCATCATTGCTTTGCACAATCAGGGCTTCACAGGCAATGATATTGCTGCCATTAAGATTGCACCTACATCAACCATTTATCGGATCATCAAGAACTTCAAGGAGAGCGGTTCAATTGTTGTGAAGAAGGCTTCAGGGCACCAAAGAAAGTCCAGCAAGTGCCAGGACCATCTCCTAAAGTTGATTCAGCTGCGGGATTGTGGCAACACCAGCACAGAGCTTGATCAGGAACGGCAGCAGGCAGGTGTGAGTGAATCTGCACGCACAGTGAAGCAATGACTTTTGGAGGATGGCCTGGTGTCAAGAAGGGCAGCAAAGAAGCCACTTCTCTCCAGGAAAAACATCAGGGACAGGCTGATATTCTGCAAACGGTACAGGGATTGGACTGCTGAGGACTGGGGGAAAGTCATTTTCTCTGATGAATCCCCTTTCCGATTGTTTGGGGCATCCGGAAAAAAGCTTGTCCGGAGAAGACAAGGTGAGCGCTACCATCATTCCTGTGTCATGCCAACAGTAAAGCATCCTGAGACCATTCATGTGTGGGGTTGCTTCTCAGCCAAGGGAGTGGGCTCACTCACAATTGTGCCCAAGAACACAGCCATGAATAAAGAATGGTATCAACACATCCTTCGAGAGCAACTTCTCCCAATCATCCAGGAACAGTTTGGTGACGAACAATGCCTTTTCCAGCATGATGGAGCACCTTGCCATAAGGCAAAAGTGATAACTAAGTGGCTCTGGGAACAAAACATCGATATTTTGGGTCTATGGCCAGGAAACTCCCCAGACCTTAATCCCATTGAGAACTTGTGGTCAATCCTCAAGAGGCAGGTGGACAAACAAAAACCCACAAATTCTGATAAACTCAAAGCATTGATTATGCAAGAATGGGCTGCCATCAGTCAGGATGTGGCCCAGAAGTTAATTGACAGCATGCCAGGGCAGATTGCAGAGGTCTTGAAAAGAAGGGACAACACTGCAAACACTTATGAAATGCTTGTAATTATACTTCAGTATTCCATAGTAACATCTGACAAAAATATCTAAAGACACTGAAGCAGCAAACTTTGTGGAAATTAATATTGTGTCATTCTCAAAACTTTTGGCCACAACTGTATAAGAAAGTCCACACAAAGATTTTTTAAACTGAAGTGCCATAGCCTATAGGCTAGCGCTTCTACACCACCACGCGTCTAGCGGATTAGCTGCTCGAGCATCAAATGACAGTTGGAAAGAGGAGGAGATGTAGACAAGTAATTGTTTTTCTAACTTAGTCTATAATTATTAGTAAACACTCCTGCTATTAGGTAAAGTTGACCTACATGAAATCAATGTTGCTCATGAAGATACATTTTCTTTCAGTCTTGGGGGTATGGTTCGATGTGGCAGGCAGTGATGTTAGTCCCCCATGAGACACCATAGGAACAATGCTAGTATCACTTCTTTAAACTATTTTGAATGAATCTAAGATAAAAGTCATAACAGATTTCTTGAGTTTACATTTTTGCCGAGGAGGTTTCAGTCGCAAATTTTAAAATCAAGCCAAGGAGTTCGGTGCAGGATTTCTAAAATAAAAAAAATGTGCGACCTGTTGTCTTAAGTAAACAAAGTCCGATCCGCTGCAGGGAAGGTCTCACTGTCTCTGTGTTCTGCAGTAGCATTGGATAGTGTAAACCACCACAGCTGAGTATCCTGTGTTACTAGGCAAGTGAGCATTGTTGAAATCAAAACCCAACCCTCAAGTAAGTCATGACGAACTCACTTACAAAACTCAGTTTTGGACCAGACTGACTTTATGACCAAAATGATTTACATATAATTTATTTACATATAATTTGTAGTCAATTTTGACACTACAATAAATGTTTCTGCCACATTGGCTGTTTCCTATCAGATAAATTGTTTATTTCCTTCAGTTGTGCTTAAAAATAAAATAATACTTTTTTTTAACCCCCTTTTCTCCTCAATTTTGTGGTATCCAATTGGTAGTTAGTCTTGTCCCATCGCTGCAAAACTTGGGAGTGGCGAAGGTCGAGAGCAGTGTGTCCTCCGAAACACAACTCAGCCAGCTGCACTGCTTCTTGACACAATGCCCACTTAACCCGGAAGTCAGCTGCACCAATGTGGAAACCCCGTACACCTGGTGACCGTGTCAGCGTGCACTGTGCCCTGCAGGAGTCGCTAGTGCGCGATGGGACAAGAATATCCCTGCCCGGCCAAACCCTACCCTAACGACACTGACCGGCTGAGACAGAGCCTGGACTCTAACCAGGATCTCTAGTGGTAAGTAGCACTGCAATGCACTCGGGAGGCACTTGTCCCTAATTTCATGGACAAGCCCGTTATGTAAACTGAACGTAATCTAAGTAATCCCCAAAATGAATTATTTATCACAAGAGGACTATAAACAATAACTAGTAATGCTGCATACTCAAAGAAAGGTTCAAACTCATCTTTCTGGTAAATAGTTACAAATTGCTGAGGTGTAGTCACTTTTGAGGACACAAGCTCAGCAAACAGTACAAATATGATAAAAATATGAAATATTTTGTGACATATTTACTATTCAACAAAACTATGAAGGCTTTGAAATGACTTATATGCTTTCTCAATATAGTACAATCAAATTATAACCACTAACTAAGATTTCACCTTCCTTATAACTGTAAAATACATATTTGTATGTTTAGTGTTAAGAGAAAATGTGCATATTTTCTAATGGTCTCTTGATCAAAACATCAGCCCCCACCACTGTGAACGTCACACGTTCGGCTTCCTGAACTCATTAGGAACTCACTTTTCATATCCTATTAATCTATAACAACCAAGGTGTTTTTTGTTTAAAATCTGTGAATTATTTTATATTAATGGCAATAAATCAATCTCTGAATGTGCTATAGAGATCATCTCCTGTTGCGCTGCAATGGAAGGATTACAGGCACGTGCTTTGTCAGTGGCTGTGACGTAAAGGTTCAGTTTATGGACAGTCAGAAGAGCGAATTAATTTCAGTTTTCCCATCATACTGTAATTCACATAGGCGCAAAAACTATACTACTGTGTACAATGCAAGCCATTTCGATCTACAGTGACCACAAATCAATTTATAAGCGAAGATTAAGGTCAGAAGAGTACCAGAATCATGCAGGTCCTCTAAACTGGGGCCTTTACATCATTAATATAAAAAAAAGTAACATTGAACATCTAATTGTCAAATCATAGTGCAACATGTGAGCTGGTTCTACTCATTCAATTTCCCCTCCCTGTTGCACACAACAAGCTTCCATACCCCCTGTCAAGGGGATTTATGGCTGATTTGAGATGTAATCATCAACCCTGTCACTTTATTTGGCACAAACTATATTGATTCTTTGAAAAGGAAAAACATTTTTTTATTAAGTTGATCATGTGCTCTTCAAATTAGGTAAAAAATTAGGTAAAAAAGGTTTTAATAAAATTCAAAGTTACACTACCAAAAAGGGACAGATTTGATGGAATGACCAAGTGCATTCATTTTGACAAAAATACTGCACTATATAGGAAATAGGGTGCCATTTGGGACACAGACAATAGGAGAGCCGAGCTTCGCCGGTGTCTCACCTGTTTCTGGGAGAGTGTCTCCTGCAGCTGGCGAAGCTCTCCAACGGCCCTGAGGACATGCTGCTCTGCCTCCTCGATCTCCCTGTGCAACTGCTGCAGACGCTCCTCGCCTGGGGACACAGTCACACAAACAAGAACTCACCTAACTACACCTCACCTAACACTCACATCAGTCAGCAACAGTCAGAGGAACAACCATGTAGTTCACTTAATTTTTTTAATTTGACCTTTATTTAACCAGGCAAGTCAGTTAAGAACATATTCTTATTTTCAATGACGGCCTGGGAACAGTGGGTTAACTGCCTGTTCAGGGGCAGAACGACAGATTTGTACCTTGTCAGCTCGGGGGTTTGAACTCGCAACCTTCCAGTTACTAGTCCAACAATAACCTTCCGGTTACTAGTCCAACGCTCTAAACACTAGGCTACGCTGCCGCCCCACTTCACATCCAATAGGCAGGGTGATGCAGACAATAGGAAAATCTTGTGTTACCATATCAGCTTCCACTCCTCCAATTCGAACCTTAGCCATTAGAAGGAAAAAAAACTTAACTGACCCAAGATCAGCATCTAGTAGGACAAACTTTACCATACTCCCTATTCTGTACCTTTAGTCTGTTCTTGGCTGCAGTCTCTGGAGCTGATCATCTTGGCCACATCTTGCCTGGGGTTGTCTGTCTCTATGTGGCCTGCAGTTGGCATCTGATGACTCTGGATGCCATCTGAGGCCACCGTGTTCCTTTTGTGCCGTGCCTTTCCAATGTAAGGGCTTTCCTCCAGCAAGCTCTCTGCCTCCAACTCCTGGTGAGAGAGAGAGGAAATTCATCACAAATTCATGCAGGTTCCAAGGGTGCATCCAAAATGGCATCTTATTTCCTGAGTGTACACCTTCCTAATCTTGAAATGCACCCCCCATGGCCTCAATTTGTCTGGGCATGGACTCAAAAGTGTTCCACAGGGATGCTGACCCATGTTGACTCCAATGCTTCCCACAGTTGTGTCAAGTTGGCTGATGTCCATTGGGTAATGGAACATTCTTGATACACACGGGGAACTACTGAGCGTGAAAAACCCAGAAGTGTTGCAGTTCGTGACACAAACCGGTGCGCCGGTCACCTACTACCATACCCTGTTCAAAGGCACTTAAATCCATTGTCTTGCCCATTCACCCTCTTAAAGCCACACATCCATGTCTCAAGGCTTAAAAATATTTTTTTAAACCAGTCTCCTACCCTTCATCTACACTGATTAAATTGGATTTTAAAAGTGACATCAATAAAGTTAATCCAGCTTTCATCTGGTCAGTCTAGGTCATGGAAAGCGGTGTCCTTAATGTTTTGTACACTCAGTGTATAGTTCACTACTTCTGACCAGAAGTATTGCACTGTATAGGGTATAGGGTGCCATTGTCGGCAGACTCTAAGGCAACAACTGAATGGAACTGAATGGAGAGATGGGTCTGGATGGATGCACTCACATGGTCTGGGTAATAGGGATATGGTTCAAACTTGGCGTCGATCTTCTGAAAGGCTAACTCCTGCTCCAGCTCATACTGCTTCTGGCATGCGCGTGTCAGCTCCACCGTTTTCTGTTTCAGCTGTTAATACGGCCATGCAGTATAGAGATTATACAGAGATATCACAAACACATTGAAGAAAAGCATCATACACTCACTGCAAGTTTGAATGGAATGTATGGCAATATTTTGGACTCTCCGAAAAATATAGCTCATCTTTATGGTGGTCAATCCCATGTAAATCGCTGTTCAGTATAATAGCTTATCTAAAAGCAGCTGCTATCTACCTAAATTTACTTTTGTCACACTAAAATACAAACGTGCAAAATTACCTGTATATTATACTAGCTTTGACCATATAAAGTCAAACCAAGAAAAAGCAAGCAGCATCTATCATCATCATCTTTACATTTAATCTGAAACACGAGGTTAACAAACAAAAACAACAAAATGCTAGCAAACATAAGAGTGCTCTGCGAGTGAGAACCTGAATGGACAGAAGAGTCATTGACATTTAAGCAAGGACATGGGTCAGCAGGGGTCATTGGGTTCACATGAATCTGTGTGTCTTCAGAGTACCTGACAAATAGCATCCAGTAGAGGAGCAGGCAATGAAGGAGGCTGAAGAGACCGATGCAGTGGGAAAACAAACAGAAAATTCATGCAAAGAGCAAATGAGAAAAATGGATGAAGACATGATCATGGCCTGTATTCATAAAGAGTAGATGTACTGATCTAAGATTAATGTTGCCTATCATATTATAATGAATACGAGTTTACTAGAGAATGAGGCCCTGGCATTTGAAAAGTTTAGTGTTTTGTTTGTTTGACGCAACCTGGGTGCATGACTTAAAAGGCCATTAAGAAATCATGTGAACAATGAGCAATAAAAAAACTAAAGAATTTGCTTTCTATACACACAAACACTATACCACACCATGCAATACTTCAGGAAGGGATCAACTAGAGGCCGGGAAAATAGCTATGGGCACAGAAAGACTAGAGAAAGATGAAGGCACAAAGAGTTTAGAGGACACGTAAATGCATCGTTGTTCAAGGAGCTCCTTCCTATATGACAATTTGCGTGTTTGTGTGTGTGTGTCAGGATTTCCATTAGCCGGTAATTGACGGGTTTTGTCTACTAAAATGAAAAGCCCATGAATAAAATTGTTGCCAGCCAAATTGACCAGTAGATAAAACAAAGGTAGGCAAGCTTTCAGCACGTCACCCACCACTCTACAATGAGAGCTGGAGGCAGTACGCACTTAGTTAATTGTTTGAAACCTGAATTATTTACATCATATTATGAGGCATGTGTTACCTTGTATGAAAATCCAACCACAGAGGCAATTATTTAATTTTTTTGTCAAGTGGTTTAATCATAAAAATCTTAATTAAAAGGCAAAAAATATCAAACAAAAAATTTAACTAATGTGAGAGCACCAGCCTCTGCCATACGAATACTGATACACCGTGATCATTGGCGGCTATATAGTGCATTCGGAAATGATTATTTTTCCACATTTTGCTACGTGAAAGGATAATTCTCAAATTGATTAAAACGTTTTTTCCCCCTCATCAATCTACACACAATACCCCATAACAACAATGCAAAAAAAACAGGTTAATACATTTTTCAAAATTTATAAAAATAACAAACTGAAATATCACATTTACATAAGTATTCAAACCCTTTACTCAGTACTTTGTTGAAGCACCTTTGGCAGCGATTACAGCCTCACGTCTTCTTGGGTACGACGCTACAAGCTTGGCACTCCTGTATTTGGGGAGTTTCTCCAATTCTTATCTGCAGATCCTCTTAAGCTCTGTCAAGTTGAATAGGGAGTGTCGCTGCACAGATATTTTCAAGTCTTCCAGAGATGTTCGATTTGGTATAAGTCCGGGCTCTGGCTGTCCTGAGGCCACTTCTGCGTTTTCTTGGCTGTGTGTTTAGGGTCATTGTCCTTTTTGAAGGTGAACCTTTGCCCCAGTTGGAGCAGGTTTTCATCAAGGATCTCTCTGCACTTTGCTCCGTTCATCTTTACCTCGATCCTGACTAGTCTCCCAGTCCCTGCCACTGAAAAACATCCCCACAGCATGATGCTGCCACCACCATGCTACACCGTAGAGATGGTGCCAGGTTAATTCCTGACATAACACTTGGCATTCAGGCCAAAGATTTCAATCTTGGTTTCATCAGAGAATCTTGTTTCTCATGGTCAGGTGCCTTTTGGCAAACTTCAAGTGGGCCGCCATGTGCCTTTTACTGAGGAGTGGCTGCCGTCTGGCCACTCTACCATAAAGGCTTGATTGGTGGAGTGCTGCAGAGATGGTTGTCCTTCTGGAAGGTTCTCCCATCTCCACAGAGGAAGTCTGGAGCTCTGTCAGAGTGACCATCAGGTTCTTGGTCACCTCCCTGACCAAGACCCTTGTCCCCCGATTGCTCAGTTTGGCCACGTGGCCAACTCTAGGAAGAGTCTTGGCGGTTCCAAACGTCTTCCATTTAAGAATGATGACCACTGTGTTCTTCGGGACCTTCAATGCTGCAGATTTTGTTTTTGGTACCCTTCCCCAGATCTGTGCCTCGACAAAATCCTGTCTCGGAGCTCTACGGACAATTCCTTCGACCTCATGTCTTGGTTTTTGCTCTAACATGCACTGTCAACTGTGGGACCTTCTAAAAACAGGTGTGCCTTTCCAAATCATGTCCAAACAATTGAATTTACCACAGGCGGACTTATGTAAATAAGGTATCTGTTTTTATTTTTTAATACATTTGCAAAAATTTCTAAAAACTGTTTCCCTTTGTCATTATGGGGTATTGTATGTAAATTGATGAGGGGAAAATATTATTTAATACATTTTAGAATAAGGCTGTAATGAAACAAATTGGAAATGTGGAAATGTTATGCTCTTAGTACTGTAGCCTCGTCATGTTGTACAGTGCCATATTTTCATAACGGAAACCCTGATGGTTTTGATTTTCTTAAGACTACAATATTAATCAAATTAATTAACATTTTCTTAAAATCAATCCCATATACTATGTTCTTAAAAAAATATATTTTAAATTCTCTAGTACAGCCAATATTGAAAGCTATCAAATGCTTTTCAAGGATGTCCTTTGGTTGTCAAACTAGCACTAACTAGCATTAATGGTAACAATGGCTGACAATTAAATAACCTGCCATAGAATTCTGCGGCAGCCCGTAAGGTGTGCTGCAGTATTACACAACTTTTACAGACATTTACATTTACATTTACATTTAAGTCATTTAGCAGACGCTCTTATCCAGAGCGACTTACAAATTGGTGCATTCACCTTATGACAGTGGAAGAACCACTGTATATTAGTAACCCATCCTAGTTGTTGCATCTTTAGATTCACCAAGTTTCTACCTAAGATGTTCATCTCTATCATATACTGCTCGCACCAGTTGCATTGTTTAGAATGGTGTTTTCCCGCTAATTGTATTTGTTTGCAAATGTTTGAAAATTATGTTTTATTGGATGCCTCATTACATTAGCTGCTTGGCATGTTATGATGAATTGCCATAATCAAAATGCGATCTGTCATTCTGAGCCCCGTGGGTGGCTGCCCTATTGAGACTCACCCAAAGCATATCGGTCCGGTAAATTTCTCAAATGGCCGGTAAATTAAAATCTTTACCAGTCACGTTGTCCGGCACCACAGTTTCCTAACGGAAACCCTGGTGTGTGTGTGTGTGTGTCTCTCTTTCTCTCTGTCTGTGTTTGAATGAGTGCATGCATGTTGCGATAAATGCCCACCAGCTTTGTCTTGGTGTCCAGCTCCTGCTCCTGCTGGGCCTGGCAGTGCTGTTGCTGCAGGCTCTTTAGCTGCAGTTGGTCAATGAGCTCCTCCTGCTGCTCAAGCTCCTCCACTGCAGCCACCTGCTTACTTTGCAGCTTCCCGATCTCTGCCACACGACACTCTAGGTCCTGCTCCAGACGCTCAATCTCCTCTGCAACCACAGCATGAAAAGAGTTGGCATTTCCACTAACAGTGCCAACTAGGAAACAACCTAAGTGTGGTACTAAGGTACTGTATATTCACTAGGAAACTAACAGAAGAAAACGGGCCAAAATGAAGAGGGACTTTAAGTTTTGCACTAATGAAGTAAGTATCTAAAATATACAAAGGCTCATCTAGTAATGAGACCCTTTCATGGTTTTAAGCAGGGATTGTGCAATACTGCAATGTACCCATTTGAAAGCGCTGGGGGGCCTGCTCTCTCTCTTCCTGGCTGATAGGCTGCCCGTCCAGTGTCTCAAGTGACCTCAGGTGGAAAACCAGGAAGAGACGGTAATGGGGGAGATTGGCTATAGGGTTCTCTGCCAAGGTCAACTCTGTTAGGTTTTTCAGAGGCTTTAGTCTGGACAGCTCATGCAGCTTGCAGCAGCCCCAGGTATGAAGAGAAAGACAAAAAATATAAATGTTATTGGTCACATACACATGGTTAGCAGATGTTAATGCGAGTAGTGAAATGCTCGTTCTTTTAGTTCCAACAGTGCAGTAATATAACAATTCCCCCAACAACTACCTAATACACACAAATCTAAAGTGGTGAATGAGAATATGTACATTGAAGTATATGGAAGAGCGATAGCCGAGCGGCATAGGCAAGGTGCAGTAGATGGTATAAAATACAGTATATACATGTGATATGAGTAATGTAAGATATGTAAACAATATTAAAGTGACATTATTTAAAGTGACTAGTGATCCATTTATTAAAGTGTCCAGTGATTGGGTCTCAATGAAGGCAGCAGCCTCTGAGTTAGTGATTGCTGTTTAGCAGTCTGATGGCCTTGAGATTGAGAAACAGCTTCTATCTCTCGGTCCCAGCGTTGATGCACCTGTACTGACCTCACCTTCTAGATGATAGAGGTGTGAACAGGCAGAAGCTCGGGTGGCTGTTGTCCTTGATGAGCTTTTTGGCCTTCCTGTGACATCGGGTGCTGTAGGTGTCATGGAGGGCAGGTAGTTTGCCCCTGGTGATGCGTTGGGCAGACCGCACTACACTCTGGAGAACCTTGCGGTTGAGTGCGGTGCAGTTGCCGTACCAGGCTGTATCAAAGTTTGTCAGGGTTTTGGGTGACAAGCCAAATTTCTTCACCCTCCTGATGTTGAGGAGGCTCTGTTGCGCCTTCTTCACCACACCGTCTGTGTGGGTGGACCATTCCAATTTGTCTGTTATGTGTACGCCCAGGAACTTCCACCTTCCCAACTGCTGACCCTCGGATGTGGTTGGGGGGGGGGGGTGCTCCCTCTGTTTCCTGAAGTCCACGATCATCTCCTTTGTTTTGTTGACGTTGAGTGAGGTTATTTTCCTGACACCACACTCCGAGTGCCCTCACCTCCTCCCTGTAGGCTGTCTTGTCGTTGTTGGTGATCAAGCCCACTACTGTTGTGTCATCTGCAAACTTGATGATTGAGTTGGAGGCGTGCATTGCCACGCAGTAGTGGGTGAACAGAGAGTACAGGAGAGGGCTGAGCACACACCCTTGGGGTCAGCAAACAGGAGATTGAGGGTCATCAAACTGGAGATGTTTCCAAATTCACCACCTGGGGTTGGCCCATCAGAAAGTCCAGGACCCAGTTGCACAGGGAGGTGCTGAGACCCAGGGCCTCCAGCTTGATGATGAGCTTTTTTTAAATATTTATTTATTTATTTATTTCACCTTTATAAAACCAGGTAAGCAAGTTGAGAACAAGTTCTCATTTGCAACTGCGACCTGGCCAAGATAAAGCATAGCACTTTGAAACATACAACACAGAGTTACACATGGAATGAACAAAACATACAGTCAATAATACAGTAGAGAAAAAGAAAACAATGTCTATATACAGTTAGTGCAAATTAGGTCAAATAAGGGAGTTAAAGCAATAAATAGGCCATGGTGGCAAAGTAATTACAATATGGCAATTAAACACTGGAATGGTAGACGTGCAAAAGATGGATGTGCAAGTAGAGATACTGTGGTGCAAAAGGAGCTAAATAAATAAATACAGTATGGGGATGAGGTAGATAGATGGGCTGTATACAGATGGGCTATGAACAGGTGCAGTGATCTGTGAGCTGCTCTCACAGCTGATTCTTAAAGCAAGTGAGGGAGATGGGAATCTCCAGCTTCAGTGATTTTTACAGTTCGTTCCAGTCAGTGGCAGCAGAGAACTGGAAGGAAAGGAGACCAAAGGAGGAATTGGCTTTGGGGGTGGCCAGTGAGATATACCTGCTGGAGCGCATGCTACGAGTGGGTGCTGCTATGGTGACCAGCAAGCTGAGATAAGGCAGGGCTTTAACTAGCAGAGACTTGTAGATAACCTGTAGCCAGTGGGTTTGGCGACGAGTATGAAGCGAGGGCCAGCCAACGAGAGCATACAGGTCACAGTGGTGAGCAGTGTATGGGGCTTTGGTGGCAAAATGTTATAGACTACATCCAGTTTGCTGACTAGAGTGTTGGAGGCTATTTTATAGATGACATCGCCGAAGTCAAGGATTGGTAGGATGGTCAGTTTTACGAGGGTATGTTTGGCAGCATGAGTGAAGGAAGCTTTGTTGCGAAATAGGAAGCTGATTCTAGATTAAATGTTTGATTGGAGATGCTTAATGTGAGTCTGGAAGGAGAGTTTACAGTCTAGCCAGACACCTAGGTATTTGTAGTTATCCACGTATTCTAAGTCAGAGCCGTCCAGAGTAGTGATGCTGGATGGGCGGGCAGGTGCGGGCAATGATCGGTTGAATAGCATGCATTTAGTTTTATTTGCATTTAAGAGCAGTTGGAGGCCACGGAAGGAGAGTTGTATGGAATTGAAGCTCGTCTGGAGGTTAGTTAACACAGTGTCCAAAGAAGGGTCAGAAGTATACAGAATGGTGTCGTCTGCGTAGAGGTGGATCAGAGAATCACCAGCAGCAAGAGCGACATCATTGATGTACAGTGGGTCTTTTATACTGATAAAAAGTTCAAACAGGTGCCATTAATACAGGTAATGAGTGGAGGACAGAGGAGCCTCTTAAAGAAGAAGTTACAGGTCTGTGAGAGCCAGAAATCTTGCTTGTTTGTAGGTGACCAAATACTTATTTTCCACCATAATTTGCAAATAAATTCATTAAAAATCCTACAATGTGATTTTCTGGAATCTTTTCTCATTTTGTCTGTCATATGATGAAAATTACAGGCCTCTCATCTTTTTAAATGGGAGAACTTGCACAATTGGTGGCTGACTAAATACTTTTTTGCCCCACTGTATACAGAGAAGAGATTCAGCCCGAGAATTGAACCCTGTGGCACCCCCATAGAGACTGCCAGAGGTCCGGACAACAGGCCCTCTGATTTGACACACTGAACTCTATCAGAGAAGTAGTTGGTGAACCAGGCGAGGCAATCATTTGAGAAACCAAGGCTGTGGAGTCTGCCAATTAGAATGTGGTGATTGACAGAGTCGAAAGCCTTGGCCAGGTCGATGAATACAGCTGCACAGTAATGTCTCTTATCTATGGTGGTTATGATATCGTTAAGGACCTTGAGCGTGGCTGAGGTGCACCCATGACCAGCTCGGAAAACCAGATTGCATAGCGGAGAAGGTACGATGTGATTCAAAATGGTCAGTAATCTGTTCGTTAACTTGGCTTTCGAAGACCTTAGAGATGCAGGGTAGGATAGATATAGGTCTGTAGCAGTTTGGGTCTAGAGTGTCTCCCCCTTTGAAGAGGGGGATGACCGCGGCAGCTTTCCAATCTTTGGGAATCTCAGACGATACGAAAGAGAGGTTGAACAGGCTAGTAATAGGGGTTGCAACAATTTTGGCAGATAATTTTAGAAAGAGAGGGTCCAGATTGTCTAACCCGGCTGATTTGTAGGGGTCCAAATTTTGCAGCTCTTTCAGAACATCATCTATCTGGATATGGGTGAAGGAGAAATGGTGGGGGCTTGGGCGGGTTGCTGTGGAGGGTGCCGGGGAGTTGACCGGGGTAGGGGTAGCTAGGTGGAAAGCATGGCCAGCCGTAGAATAATTCTAAATTATAGTGGATTTGTCAGTTGTAACAGTGTTCCCTAGCCTCAGAGCAGTGGGCAGCTGGGAGGAGGTGCACTTATTCTCCATGGACTTTACAGTGTCCCAGAACTTTTTTGAGTTTGTACTGCAGGATGCAAATTTCTGTTTAAAAAAGCTAGCCTTAGCTTTCCTAACTGCCTGTGTATATTGGTTCCTAACTTCCCTGAAAAGTTGCATATCACGGAGGCTATTCGATGCTAATGCAGAACGCCACAGGATGTTTTTGTACTGGTCAAGGGCAGACAGGTCTGGAGTGAACCAAGGGCTATATCTATTCCTGGTACTACATTTTTTGAATGGGGCATGCCTATTTAAGATGGTGAGGAAGGCACTTTTAAAGAATAACCAGGCATCCTCTACTGTCGGGTTGAGGTCAATGTCATTCCAGGATACCCCGGCCAGGTCGATTAGAAAGGCCTGCTCGCAGAAGTGTTTTAGGGAGCGTTTGACAGTGATGAGGGGTGGTCGTTTGCTCGCAGACCCATTACGGATGTAGGCAATGAGGCAGTGATCGCTGAGATCTTGGTTGAAAACAGCAGAGGTGTATTTGGAGGGTGAGTTAGTTAGGATGATATCTATGAGGGTGCCTGTGTTTACAGATTTGGGGTTATATCTGGTAGGTTCATTGATAATTTGTGTGTGATTGAGGGCATCAAGCTTAGATTGTAGCATGGCCAGGGTGTTAAGCATGTCCCAGTTTAGGTCACCTAGCAGCACAAGCTCAGAAGATAGATGAGGGGCAATCAAATCACATATGGTGTCGAGGGCACAGCTGGGGGCAGAGGGTGGTCTATAGCAAGCGGCAATGGTGAGAACTTGTTTCTGGAGAGGTACATTTTTAGAAGTAGAAGCTCAAATTGTTTGGGTACAGACCTGGATAGTAAGACAGACCTCTGCAGGTTATCTTTGCAGTAAATTGCAACCCGCCCCTTTGGCAGTTCTATCTTGTCGGAAAATGTTATAGATCGGAATAGAAATTAAGGTTTTTAGTGGTCTTCCTAAGCCAGGATTCAGACACGGCTAGGACATCCGGATTGGTGGAGTGTGCTAGGGCAGTGAATAAAACAAACTTAGGGAGGAGGCTTCTAATGTTAACATGCATGAAACCAAGGCTTTTACAGTTGCAGAAGTCAACAAATGAGAGAGCCTGGGGGATGGGAGTGGAGGTTGACACTGCAGGGCCTGGATTAACCTCTACATCACCAGAGGAACGGAGGAGGAGTAGGATAAGGGTACGGCTAAAGGATAACAGAACTGGACGCCTAGTACGTTTAGAACAGAGTAAAAGGAGCAGATTTCTGGATACGGTAGAATATATTCAAGGCATAATGTACAGACAAAGGTACAGTAGGATGTGAATAGAGTGCGGGTAAACCTGTGCATATAGTGATAATGAAAGAGATATTGTCTCTAGAAATAGCATTTAAACCAGGTTATGTCAGTGCGTGTGTGGGAGGTGGAACTAAATTGTTAGCCGAGGCGTGTTGAGCACTGCTAGAGGCTCTACAGTGAAATAAAACAATAGTTACAAACCAGAACAGTAATCGACACCGCATGGTGACGTTAGGGAAAGGCATGCGTAGCCGGGTGTTCATACAAGTCCAGTGCGTGGCTTCAGGCAGCTAGCGGCACGGGGCTAGCAGGCTAACAGAAAGGTCTTAGAGGGATGAAGCGATGGAGGAAAGTCTGTTGTGGCCCCCTTGTGCAGTTACATCAGCGGGCGGATCAGCAGGGTTCCGTGTGGTAAACCAGGCCAATTGGCAAAATATGTATAGTGGCCAAAGAAATATGTCCGAAGGGCCTCTTAAGCCAGCAGTCCAATAGATAGCTAGATAGCTAGCAGGCCGCGGATTAGCGGCTCTGCGTTCAGGGGTCATTAGCTGCTATAATTCCAGGTGGGGGAAAAAAAGAATTATCATAAATATGTTTACAAAAAATATATATATATAATAAAAAAAGGTTCAGAGCTTGTGGTAAGAATCCGGAGATATGGAGAAGAATAAGTCCGACTAGCTCTGGTTTGACTGGCGCTGTGCAGACTGGCGAGAGTTGTCCAGGATAAAGGTAGCTGATGACCGCTAGCAAAGGATAGCCGACTGCTAGCTAGTGGCTTCGGAATGGATTGCAACAGTCCGTTGTGCTCTAGACAGCTAGCATTCAGGGGACGTTAGCTGCGAAGGTGAGAAGGTTCAGAGCTTGCGATAGGAATCCGGGGATATGGAGAGAAAAATAGGACCGGTATGCTCTGGTTAAATCGAGAAGTACAAACTGGCAAGAGCTTTCCGAGCTAGGGGTTAGCTGATGACCGTTAGCTGGCTTGGAGGGTACTATGGTGTTGAATGGTGAGCTGTAGTCAATGAACAGCGTAGGTATTCCTTTTGTCCAGATGGGATAGGGCAGTGTGCAGTGCGATGGTGATTGTGTCATCTGTGGACCTGTTGGGGCAGTATGCAAACTGAAGTGGGTCTAGGGTGGCGGTGAAATGATCTTTGACTCGCCTCTCAAAGCACTTCATGATGACAGAAGTGAGTGCTACGGGGCGGTAGTCATTCAGTTCAGTTATCTTTGCCTTCTTGGGAACAGGAACAATGGTAGCCATCTTGAAGCATATGGGGACAACAGACTGGGATAGGGAGCGATTAAATATATGTCTGTAAACACACCAGCCAGCTGGTCTGCGCATGCTCTGAGGACGCGGCTACGGATGCCGTCTGGGACAGCAGCCTTGCGAGGGTTAACATGTTTAAATGTTTTACTCACGTCAGCCACTGAGAATTTCCTGTAGACCCTGCCACATACGTCTCGTGTCTGAGCCGTTGAATTGCGACTCCACCTTGTCCCTGTATCGGCATTTCGCTTGTTTGATTGCCTTGCGGAGGGAATAACTACACTGTTTATATTCAGCCATATTACCAGACCTCTTTCCATGGTTAAATGCGGTGGATCGAGGTTTCAGTTTTTCGCGAATGCCGCCATCCATCCACAGTTTCTGGTTAGGGTTGACTTCAATAGTCACAGCGAGTACGACATCTCCAATGCACTTATTTATAAACACACTCACCGAGTTAGCGTATAGATCAATGTCCTTCTGAGAGGCTGACCGGAACATAGTCCAGTCCGCGTGATCAAAATAATCTTGGAGTGTGGCTTCTGACTGGTCAGACCAGCAATGAATGGTTCTCGTCACTGGTACATCCTGTTTGAGTTTCTGCCTATAAGCCGGGATGAGCCAGATGGCGTTGTGGTCAGATTTGCTGAAGGGAGGGCGGGGGAGGGCTTTGTATGCAGCGCGGAAGTTAGAGCAGCAGTGGTCGAGAGTATTAGCCCTACGTGTCGTGCTATCAATATGCTTGTAAATTTTAGGTAACATTGATCTCAAATTTGTACACAACTGTTACTATATCTGACGAGAATTCTCTTGGTAGGTGGAATGGCCTGCATTTTAAAGTAAGGAAATCTAGGTCAGGTGAGCAGAAGGACTGGAGTTTCTGTCTGTTGTTATGATCACACCATGAGTTGTTAATCATAAAGCATACACCCCCCGCTATTCCTCTTCCCAGAGAGGTGTTCATCTCTGTCGGCACATTGCATGGTGAAGCCCGGTGGCTGGACCGATTCCGACAACATATCAGAGAGAGCCATGTTTCTGTGAAACAGAATGTTACAATCTCTGATGTCTCTCTGTAGGGCAACCCTTATTTGAATTTCGTCTACCTTGTTGTCAAGAGACTGGACATTGGCGAGTAGTATACTCTGGAGCGGTGAGCAATGTTACATACAAAGCCTGACCAGAAGACTGCTCTGCCCCTTCTGCGTCGTCGTTGTTTTCGATCAGCTGCTGGGATTAGATCCATTGTCCCGGGTGGTATTCCGAAGAGAGGATCTGCTTCGGGAAAGTCGTATTCCTGGTTGTAATGTTGGTAAGTTGACGTTGCTCTTATATCAAATCATTCTTCCCGGCTGTATGTAATAAGACTTATGATTTCCTGGGGTAACAATGTAAGAAACAATACATAAAAAAACTAAATATTACATAGTTTCCTAAGAACGCAAAGCGAGGCCACCATCTGTCGGCGCATTCTCAAGAATTTTCTAGAAATGTTTTGGAGTGGTCTGAGCGGGGAGGTTAAAACTAGCTGTTATTGGTAGACCTGTTTGGAACGCTTTCTATTTGCTCTATTATCTAAATGTACAACCTATTTGGCCTAATTTACCATTTGTTTTGCCTAAAATGTGTCTATTAACACATTTTGGACCAAAACTCCATCCCACCAAAACAGGATGAAATGTCAGGTCTTTTACAAACAACTAGGGCAGAGCGATTAACCAAAATGGCGGTTATTTTTCCATTTTTAAACAACTGACCAACGTCGGTTCAATTATCTGAATTCCATTTCGTAGATTTTTTTCTGTGAGCTCAATGTGCACATTGCGCTGCACTTTCTGTACAGATAAATCAGATCATGCCCAGACTGTGCGATGTAGTAAGGAGTTGTAGTTTCCAACAGGCCAATGTTCTACATCACATTTTCAGCGCTAATCTAACAACAATGACCATAATCTATTGCACGGCTTTGTAGGCCTCCTTGCTCGTACACACATTTTCAGTTCTGCCCACACATTTTCTATGGGATTGAGGTCAGGGCTTTGTGATGGCCACTTCAATACCTTGACTTTGGTGTCCTCAAGCCATTTTGCCACAACTTTGGAAGTATGCTTGGGGTCATTGTTCATTTGGAAGACCCATTTGCAACCACGCATTAACTTCCTGACTGATGTCTTGAGATGTTGCTTCAATATATGCTTATAATTTTCCTTCCTGATGACGCCATCTATTTTGTGAAGTGCACCAGTCCCTCCAAAAACAAAGCACCCCCACAACATGATGCTGCCACCCCTGTGCATCACAGTTGGGAAGGTGTTCTGCAGCTTGCAAGCCTCCCCCTTTTTCCTCCAAACATAATGGCCAAACAGTTCCATTTTTGTTTCTTCAGACCAGAGGACATTTCTCCAAAAAGTACGATCTTTGTTCCCATGTGCAGTTGCAAACTGTAGTCTGGCGGTTTTGGAGCAGTGGCTTCTTCCTTGCTGAGCAGCATTTCAGGTTATATCGATATAGGACTTGTTTTACTGTGGATATAGATAATTTTGTACCCGTTTCTTCCAGCATCTTCACAAGGTCCTTTGCTGTTATTCTGGGATTGATTTGCCTTTTTCGCACCAAAGTACGTTCATCTCTAGGAGACAAAACGCATCTCCTTCCTGATCGGTATGACGGCTATGTGGTCTAATGGTGTTTATACTTGCGTACTATTGTTTGTACAGATGAACGTGGTACCTTCAGGCATTTGGAAATTGCTCCCAAGGTTGATCCAGACTTGTGGAGGTCTACAATTATTTGTCTGAGGTCTTGGCTGATTTCTTTTGATTTTCCCATGATGTCAAGCAAAGAGGCACTGAGTTTGAAGGTAGGCCTTGAAATACATCCACAGATACACCTCCAATTGACTCAAATGATGTCAATTAGCCTATCAAAAGCTTCTAAAGCCATAACATCAATTTCTGGAATCTTCCAAGCTGTTTAAAGGCAGTCAACTTAGTATGTAAACTTCTAAACCCTTGTGTCTCCAACATAAGTGTATGTAAACTTCCGACTTCAACTGTATGTATGTATGTATGTATGTATGTATGTATGTATGTATGTATGTATGTATGTATGTATGTATGTATGTATGTATGTATGTATGTATGTATGTATGTATGTATGTATGTATGTATGTATGCACATGCGTACGTATGCACAAACGCAATGCCTTTGTTTTCTCCTATCACAATCATTAAACTCAACTGTTTTAAAGTCGCCATTGGCTTAATGGTGAAATACCTGAGCTCCTCTCCAGCAACTGTTCCAACAGTTCCTCTCTGGCAACTGAGTTAGGAAGGATACATGTATTCTAGTGACTGAGTGAGTCTCATCTAACCATAAAGGGGTCATAATAGTTTGCAGGCCAAACCGTTCAGACGATTTTGTGAAAAGATAGATTTTCGGGATGACTCATTGTCTGACAAAGACCACTCTAGCTCCGTTACCGCTCACCGCAGATGCGGTGGATTAAGACGCATCCAATGCAAAAAAGATATCTCTAGCTTAAACTGACAAATTTTATGGGGATTTTTTTTACGTGGCCGATGATTTTAGGACCATGCGGACACCTGGGAGAGGGAGGGAAGGCTGTTTGTATGGCTGGCTGGCTTTATGGAGAGTGCATTGACGCAGTTACTGGAAATAGCGTAACTTTTTTTCTCAACACATTGCAGATGTAAAGATGGCTGTAGTACATGGCTTTGGCTAAACTAGAGTTTGAATCATGCTTCTGAGCTAGTGCGTAGCAGGCAGCTAATTATTGTATGACATGTGTTTGTAGAATGTTACGTTCCCTATTGATTAAGGTGAATGAAGCTACAGCAACAAAGTGATCATTTCTGTTCTCCAAATTGCATTTAGTTTTTATGTAGAAATGCAGTAAATTATCTTCAAATAGTTTTTTTATCCTCTCACTCCATCACTTTGCCATTCTTTAAGTTTAGCTGAAATGACACCCCTGACCTGAATAAATTATAAATCATAAACTAGCTACAATTGGAAAGATAGAAACAGGCTAAATGAAGTGCATATGTGGTGCAAGATGAAGAAGACAGAGAAAAACAGAGATACTCACAGAAGAGATCTTGTTACGTTGAAGGTTTAAAGTCTGGAGTGATGTCAGTTTCTTAGCCAGCCATAGAGGCACATGTTCAATGTCATTGCTGGAAAGATTTAAAAGCTGAAGACTTGCCATGTGCTCTAGGCCCTCAATTTTACTGCAGAAAGAAACAACGTTTCTTAAAATGTTTTATTACAAAAAACAATATTACAATTAGCAATCATAATAAATGTTTGATACACGTAGTCTGTTAACCCAATGGCAGAGTACATCAATAAAAGGTGTTGTTTATGTGTGCTGTGCGCTTACTGGATTATGTTGTTAGAGAGATGTAGTTCCCGCAACTTGTGCAGCTTTTCAAGCTTCTCAATTTTTTCAATGACATTATGGCTGACGTTGAGGATCTGCAGGTGCTCACACTTCTCCAAATTCTCAATGAACTGAAACACAGGAGATATGCCACTGTATTACATCTGTATCTATGTCAGTGTTGGCTCCTCAGAGGTGGAACATTCTACTCAGTAAATTTATTTTTATTTTTAGATGATCACGTCACCAAATACCTGACTAAAAAAACAATGTTTTGCAATGGTCTACAATAATCTCAACAGCACCCACTAGGGACGCACCACGGTGTAGCACCCACTAGGGACGCACCACGGTGTAGCCAGAGGACAGCTATTTTCCAACCTTCTCTGGCTACATTGACTCAATCCAAAAATAAACTAGAAGGCTCGTGCTCCTCAATCCCTTCCATAGATCTACATGGTAATTATAACAACTTCCGGAGGACGTCCTCCAACGCATCAAAGCTTTTACAGTCTGAACTGACATGTCCATAAAAATCAAAGGATCAGAAAATGAGCTTAGTACTACGCATACGTGATTTAGAAGCTTGGTGAGTTGGTGACATTGTTAGGTTGATTGAGATAGTTTTTAGGACATTATTTAATTCAAATTTGTTTCTTCAAACTACAGGAGACAGCGGAGGTAGATTATATATTGTTTTCTTGGTTTTAGATCTTTATTTTTGTGTCGATGTAGTGTCATTTTCTTCAATTTGTCCTGCAAAATTTAGTAGCAAGTAGCTAGCTACCAGAGTGCAGTTTTCTCCACCAGAATGGCAAGCTAACGCTAACGACAAATGGTGCCTTTTTTTTTATTGAAGAAAGCCATTCATTGCCTACATCAGATTCCAGCTTCTGGGAAAAAGCTGTATCAATCATGTTATGGAGGAAGGTCTGGTTAAATTGTGCAACACAAGAAGAAGGTAAGAAGAAGAAACAGTGATACTTCATTTTTGGGCATGTAAGAGTTGCTTTTAGGGGGCATGTTGATCGTCCTGCAACAAACCAAGGGCAGATGAGAGAAAGTTAAAAGTGTGATTTAAAAGAGGTTGACGCAGCACATTTTTTCGCATGGCAAATGGATGAAACCACTGACATCTGTCGCTTGCAGTTTTTAGTTATTGTCAGGTATGTGGATGATCAGGGCTTCAGGAAAGTTTAATTTGATCTACATTTGATCCCACTGGGCACACCACGTCATTTCAATGTGGAAGTCAGGTAATATTTGGTTGAGACGTTGATCAATGAGATTAAACTATATTTAACCACTCAAAGACAGCAAAAATATAGTTTAATTTCCAATGTGTTACCATACAATTTCAACCATCTAAAAGCACAACCATGATTTTTGGTTAAGGACCCTGTGCAGTCAAAATCTTGAATTTCCTGCTTGTGTTTTATACATATTCCCACACTATGAGATTGGAATAATGCTGTGAAATTCAGAAAATTATGATAATGCCCTTTTTGTGTAAGAGCTGTTTGAAAAGACCGACCTAAAATTTCCACCTGTTTGGTGTGGTGGAGTTTTGGCCTGCCTGGTGACATCAGTAAATGTGTTAAAAGACCAATAAGAGAGTTACAAACCTCTGTCAATAACAGCTAGTTTTCATCTGCCCAATTAGACCACCCCCAGTCAGTCTCAGCAAAATTCTTGCTTGAGAAATATTTCTTTGCTAAGAAGATATTTTTGTTTCTATTTGGCCATTTTAAATTATAACAATCACAGTAAGGTACTTTATTGTTACTCAGAAATTATTGGTTTTTGCTCCCGATTTGCGCAGCAGTCTAAGGCACTGCATCTCAGTGCTAGATGTGTCACTACAGACCATGGTTTGATTCCAGGCTGTATCACAACTGGCCATGATTGGGAGTCCCATAGAGCGGCGCACAATTAGCCCAGCATCATCCGTGTTAGGGTTTGGCCGGGGCAGGCCGTCATTGTAAATAAGAATTTGTTCTTAACCGACTTGCCTAGTTAAATAAAATAAAACTGGCTGTATTGGATCTTAAATTAAAGTTGTCACCGAAATGCCTATGACTGCACTTTCAACCACTTTAAAACACAGCAAAGTTCAAATAGGAATACAATGTCAGATGTTTATTTATACAACAGATTCATGTTATCACTGTGCTTCATCTAATAGCAGAACCAAATGACCTGGTTCACAGTTGAGATCACATTAAAAGTGTAGTGCATTCGGAAAGTATTCAGACCCCTTGACTTTTTCCACATTTTGTTATGTTACAGCCTTATTTTAAAATGCATTAAGTACATGTTTTTCCTCATCAATCTACACACAGTACCCCATAATGCCAAAGTGAAAACAGATTGTTAGACATTTTTCCAAATAGCTTATTTACATAAGCATTCAGACCCTTTGCTTTGAGACTCATTGTCTCCTAGAGATGAAATTGAGCTCAGGTGCATCCCGTTTCCATTGATCATCCTTGAGATGTTTCTACAACTTGACTGGAGTCCACCTGTGGTGAATTAAATTGATTGGACATGATTTGGAAAGGTACACACCTGTCTTTATAAGGTCCCACAGTTGGCAGTGCTTGTAAAAGCAAAATACCCAAGACATGATTGTCAAAGGAATTGTGAGTGAGCTCAGAGACAGGATTTGTGTTGAGGCACAGATCTGGGGAAGGGTACCAAAAAATGTCTGCAGCATTGAAGGTCTCCAAGAACACAGTGGCCTCCATTATTCTTAAATGGAAGAAGTTTGGAACCAACAAGAGTCTTGCTAGTGCTGGCCGGCCGGCCAAACTGAGCAATCGGGGGAGAAGGGCCTTGGTCAGGGAGGTGATCAAGAACCTAATGGTCACTCTGAAAGAGCTCCAGAGTTCCTCTGTGGAGATGGGAGAACCTTTTAGAACAACAACCATCTCTTCAGCACTCCACCAATCAGGCCTTTATGGAAGAGGCCAGGCGGAAGCCACTCCTCAGTAAAAGGCACATGATAGCTTGGAGTTTGCCAAAAGGCACCTAAAGACTCTCAGACCATGAGAAGCAAGATTGATGAAGTCTGATGAAAACACGATTGAACTCTTTGGCCTGAATGCCAAGCATCACGTCTGGAGGAAACCTATCACCATCCCTACGGTGAAGTATGGTGGTGGCAGCATCATGCTGTGGGGATATTTTTCAGTGGCAGGAACTGGGAGACTAGTCAGGATCGAGGGAAAGATGAACGGAGCAAAGTACAGAGAAATCCTTGATGAAAACCTGTTCCAGAGCGCTCAGGATCTCAGACTGGGGAGAAGGTTCACCTTCCAACAGGACAACAACCCTAAGCACACAACCAAGACAACGCAGGAGTGGCTTTGGGACAAGTCTTTGAATGTCCTTGAGTGGCACAGCCAGAGCCCGGACTTGAACCTGATCGAACATCTATGCAGACCTGAAAATAGTTGTGTAGCGACGCTTCCCATCCAACCTGACAGAGCTTGAGAGGATCTGCAGAGAAGAACAGAACAGGGCTCCGGGCAGCCGAGCGGAAATGGAGGAAAACTCGGCTCCCTGCGGACCTGGCATCCTTTCACTCCCTCCTCTCTACATTTTCCTCCTCTGTCTCTGCTGCTAAAGCCACTTTCTACGACGCTAAATTCCAAGCATCTGCCTCTAACCCTAGGAATTTCTTTGCCACCTTCTCCTCCCTCCTGAATCCTCCTCCCCCTCCCCCCCCTCCTCCCTCCCTGCAGACGACTTCGTCAACCATTTTGAAAAGAAGGTCGACGACATCCGATCCTCGTTTGCTAAGTCAAACGACACCGCTGGTTCTGCTCACACTGCCCTACCCTGTGCTCTGACCTCTTTCTCCCCTCTCTCTCCAGATGAAATCTCGCGTCTTGTGACGGCCGGCCGCCCAACAACCTGCCCGCTTGACCCTATCCCCTCTCTTCTCCAGACCATTTCCGGAGACCTTCTCCCTTACCTCACCTCGCTCATCAACTCATCCCTGACCGCTGGCTACGTCCCTTCCGTCTTTAAGAGAGCGAGAGTTGCACCCCTTCTGAAAAAACCTACACTCGATCCCTCCGATGTCAACAACTACAGACCAGTATCCCTTCTTTCTTTTCTCTCCAAAACTCTTGAACGTGCCGTCCTTGGCCAGCTCTCCCGCTATCTCTCTCTGAATGACCTTCTTGATCCAAATCAGTCAGGTTTCAAGACTAGTCATTCAACTGAGACTGCTCTCCTCTGTATCACGGAGGCGCTCCGCACTGCTAAAGCTAACTCTCTCTCCTCTGCTCTCATCCTTCTAGATCTATCGGCTGCCTTCGATACTGTGAACCATCAGATCCTCCTCTCCACCCTCTCCGAGTTGGGCATCTCCGGCGCGGCCCACGCTTGGATTGCGTCCTACCTGACAGGTCGCTCCTACCAGGTGGCGTGGCGAGAATCTGTCTCCTCACCACGCGCTCTCACCACTGGTGTCCCCCAGGGCTCTGTTCTAGGCCCTCTCCTATTCTCGCTATACACCAAGTCACTTGGCTCTGTCATAACCTCACATGGTCTCTCCTATCATTGCTATGCAGACGACACACAACTAATCTTCTCCTTTCCCCCTTCTGATGACCAGGTGGCGAATCGCATCTCTGCATGTCTGGCAGACATATCAGTGTGGATGACGGATCACCACCTCAAGCTGAACCTCGGCAAGACGGAGCTGCTCTTCCTCCCGGGGAAGGACTGCCCGTTCCATGATCTCGCCATCACGGTTGACAACTCCATTGTGTCCTCCTCCCAGAGCGCTAAGAACCTTGGTGTGATCCTGGACAACACCCTGTCGTTCTCAACCAACATCAAGGCGGTGGCCCGTTCCTGTAGGTTCATGCTCTACAACCTCCGCACAGTACGACCCTGCCTCACACAGGAAGCGGCGCAGGTCCTAATCCAGGCACTTGTCATCTCCCGTCTGGATTACTGCAACTCGCTGTTGGCTGGGCTCCCTGCCTGTGCCATTAAACCCCTTCAACTCATCCAGAACGCCGCAGCCCGTCTGGTGTTCAACCTTCCCAAGTTCTCTCACATCACCCCGCTCCTCCGTTCTCTCCACTGGCTTCCAGTTGAAGCTCGCATCCGCTACAAGATCATGGTGCTTGCCTAGTCCAGTCAAAACTGTTCGCTGCTCTGGCCTCCCAATGGTGGAACAAACTCCCTCACGACGCCAGGACAGCGGAGTCAATCACCACCTTCCGGAGACACCTGAAACCCCCACATCTTTAAGGAATACCTAGGATAGGATAAGTATTCCCTCTCACCCCCCCCCTTTAAGATTTAGATGCACTATTGTAAAGTGACTGTTCCACTGGATGTCATAAGGTGAATGCACCAATTTGTAAGTCGCTCTGGATAAGAGCGTCTGCTAAATGACTTAAATGTAAATGTAAATGTAAGAATGTGAAACTTCCCAAATACAGGTGTGCCAAGCTTGTAGCATCATACCCAAGAAGACTCAAGGCTGTAATTGCTGCCAAAGATGCATCAACAAAGTACAGTAGAGGGTCTGAATACTTATGTAAATGTGATCAGTTTTATCCTTTTTTTATATAACTTTGCAAAAATGTCAAAAACAGTTTTTGCTTGTCATTATGGGGTATTGTGTGCAGATTGAGGAAAAAAAATATTTCACCAATTTTAGAATATGTAACAAAATGTGTAAAGTCAAGGGATCTGAATATTTTCCGAATGCACTGTACATGGTGCAATTGACCAATACTGTTCAAGATTCTGTGCAGATTATTACAGCAATTGTGAAGATCTCCACAGACCTGCAACAACATACAGTATGCATGCAATCTTGAACATGCACGCTTTATAGGATTAGAGAAGGAAAAAAAATGCATAGTTACAGTAACCTCAATGTGGCCATGGATGTTACTAATTTTAAGCTTGAATGTTACATTTTTTGTTATATTGTTTTTGTAATACAGTAAATAGCCTAAAGTTATATTGAATTGTGTTTGGTTGACAACGCAACCAAATATCATCATTTAAAGGGGATTCATCTTCTGCCACTGACTTAGTCTGGTTTTAATTCCAGCTTTTCTACAAATTATTAATTGCTGTGTTGGATTCACATCTCCATCTCAACCAAAAATTGAAGTTAGATTTAATTCCATCAAATTTAAATATCGTTTGGTTTATAGTCCTATTCTTTAACTTTGTTTTTTTTTTTTTAGGTTTAACGTTGATTTTTTTTGGAGACGTGCACAGAAGGTACTATCCAAGCAGAAGATACATCTCCTTCAAATGTTGATACTGTATTTGGTTGCATTGACAACCAAGCACATTTCAATTTCACTACATATCATACAATTTAACATCAACCAGAGCTTGAAACCCTAGACCTATTGTATTGTCTATTTGTAAGTTGAATTCTGTGTTGAATTGCAACAATAGCTGTTGATGACTTTGCAAATGCTATATAGGCTTAAATAGCATTTTTGATGATACATGAATGATAAAGTATGGTCACATTTCATTTGCTCTGTAAACCTACCCTTTGGACTGATAGCAACAGTGAATCTATTTCGTTTTTAGTGTAGATTTCTTAATCATTCTCACGATGACACATTGGTAATAGTCAGTGACAATAGCTATGCAGGGCTTGCTTAAAACCCTGGATGGGAGACCAAAGGGTAGCTGAAGATCAATTCTCCAGTAGGTGCTGTGCCCAGCCTATTGTTTTTTCTTCTTCTAATAGTGGTACAAATTCAACATATTTTACACAATGTTTGTCTATGCTGATATTTGGTTACAACTAACATGTTTCCATCCATTTCCAAGCATTTTACGCAAGTAAAGTCATAGCAAAAAATAATCATCATCAAGACAGCTGTAATGGAAACAGGAAGTTTCAAAACAATTTTATAAATGCCGACAGAATTTGTTCATTCACGATGGTGGGATCTTTGTGTCTGTAAAATTAATTATGCAAGAAATGGCGGTGGAAACACCTTTATGACAATTACATTTTAGTCATTTAGCAGACGCTCTTATCAAATCAAATGTATTTATATGGCCCTTCTTACATCAGCTGATATATCAAAGTGCTGTACAGAAACCCAGCTTAAAACCCCAAACAGCAAGGCAATGCAGGTGTAGAAGTACCAGGAGCAATTAGGGTTAAGTGCATTGCTAAAGGGCACATCGACAGACTTTTCACCCAGTCATCTCAGGGATTCGAAACAACAAGCTTTTGGTTACTGGGCTAAAGCTCTTAACCGCTAAACTGTGCGCAAATATTGATATAAAAACCATCATATCGAAAGTAAACTTGGAGTTACGCGATGATCTGGTGTGTGGTCCTTCCACTACGAATCATGAAACCATGCAGTTTATTATGCTACAAATTAAATCATTTATGATGAACTTCACAGGGTGGTAAAAGTAATAATAATCTCATTATGTAGACAGCCTTGCCACACTATCTTCTGGCTAGAGCGCACGCGCCAACCAGAGTAGGCACATTTGCTATTTAACGCAACCATTGTTGTGACAAAACTATTGGTATTTGAAAATGCAATGGAAACACATTGAACTTTAGATTATAATTCAGTATATTAAAACTTAAACGAAAAAGTACATTTCGTGTGCACTGTTATCACACACTGATTTTTATCTGCAACAAGTCAGTTTGGCGGAAACATACCACTGGTGAGAAAATGCGAATATTCAAAAATCTGCATAAAGAAAATATGCACATTACAATCTGTTGCCAATTGGTGACAAAAGTTTGCAGACGACAACGGTCGGTGGCTTGATCACCGACAACGATGAGACAGCCTATAGGGATGGCATAGACCTGGTACTGTGGTGTCAGGACAACAACTACTCCCTCAACGTGATCAAGACGAAGGAGATAATCGTAGACTACAGGAAAAGGAAAGCCGAGCACGCCGCCATTCTCGTCGATAGAGCTGTGGTGGAGCTGGTCGAGAGCTTCAAGTTCCTTGGTGTCCACATCACCAACAAACTATCATGGTCCAAACACAACCAAGGCAGTCGTGAAGAGGGCACGACAACACCTATTCCCCCTCAGGAGCCTGAAAAGATTTGGCATGAGTCCTCAGATCCTCAAAAAGGTCTACAGCTGCACAATCGAGAGCATCACTGCCTGGTATGGCAAATGCTCTGCATCAGACTGCAAGGTGCTACAGAGGGTAGTGCGTACGGCCCAGTACATCACTGGGGTCAAGCTTCCAGCCATCCAGGACCTCTATACCAGGCCGTGTCAGAGGAAGGCCCTAAAAATTGCCAAAAACTCCAGCCACCCTAGACTATTCTCTCTGCTATCGCACGGCAAGTGGTACTGGATCGCCATGTTTAGGTCCAAAACATTCCTTAACAGCTTCCTCCCCCAAGCCATAAGACTGCTGAACAGCTAATCAAATGGCTGTCCAGACTATTTCCATTGATCCCCCCCCCCCCCTTTTAACGCTGCTGCTACTTTCAGTTTATTATCTATGCATAGTCACTTTACCCCTACCTCCATGTACATATTACCTCGACTAACATGTACCCCAATATATTGACTCGGTACTGGTACCCCCATATATATATAGCCTCGTTATTGTAATTTTATAACTTTTTTTACTTTAGTTTATTTAGTAAATATTTTCTAAACTCTTATTAATCTTAACTGCATTGTTGGTTAAGGGCTTGTAAGTAAGCATTTCACAATAAGGTTGTTGCATTCAACGCATATTACAAATCAAATTTGATTTGAAACCTGTGGATTAAATTTTTCCCTAAAAACAACAATTGATGATGACTTTTTTCAAATCCAATGTATTTTCCACGTCACAATACCTTCAGACAAAAATTAGTATCGTAACGCATTTGGAGAATTTTCCAAATACGATTATGACACAGATTTTTTGTAATTATCTGTGATCTAAAAAAATGTGCTTTCGGCTGCCAGCACGCATCGCTCTTTCACTCAGTGTGAAGCGCTGTGTGCTCTAAACAACTATTGGCTAGTACTTCAGTCTGTAAAGAAACGGTCGGGGTATCGGTTGAGCCTGCTGCAACGATTGGATTAGAACAAGGTCTGTTTCACTCACACGGTCACTCGTCTCATGGTACAAGTCTCCCTTCTCCAAACATTGTGTATGAATCAGAATCCGTAGCTAGTCATGGTTGTTCAATCTAATAATATCCTGGCGACTTTGCTGAAGTCATATGGTTGTTTTTTTCTGTCTACTTAGTCTGTCCGTATAATTATTCCATTGCTGACGTGTTATATCACGATCCAAGCCCATGCTTGTTTGCTATTATTTTTCTCACCCAGGTATGTTTATCAAGCGGCAGATCATTCAAAAATAAAATGACAAATGTCGATTGTTTATTTTAATTGTACAAACGTTGTGGCATAAGTGTCGGGAGAGAAAGTGTTCGCTTGAATAGGACTAAGTAAGTAAATCATGTGCATTTTCATCTATCGAGGTCATTTATAATGTGTGTGAAGGAACATAACGATGCACTGTGAGATGCACTCCAAGTGATAGTAGAGTAATGCACACTTGAGCAATATACTTTACTGGCATGTAAAGCGCACTTCTGGGTTTTCCGATCACGAGTAAATCCAATTACGAGTATCAAGTGTGATAAAAAAAAGATACAATTATGACAAGATCGGCACACCGATACTCTGAACACCTCAGCCCCTGTCCTGCACCACAGTTAATCACTCTATGCTCAGAATCCCTTCCAAACTCTAAAGTAGCCCTCTCATTCCCTTCCCCATTATATTTTACTATAAATGTCCTTATTAAAAGGTTTTGGGTTAAAATAATTGATCTTTGACGATATTGAAAACAAGCTTTGTTGTCTCTGTGTGCCTTTACCGTGGGTCTCCCATCCTCCTAAATGTTTCTAGTCATCAGCCTCCACTGATCAACGTGGTGCTGCTTTGGTGATTGTTAAATCCGACTGATGGAAAAGGATATTTCAGTTTCATCACATAGTTCTTACCTTGAATTTCTTGTCTCCACTCTTTGTTACGGCCAGGTTTAGGGACCGTACAAAGGCTAAATTGTCCTGCTTGGTCAGCCTCGAGATCAGGTCCTCTGTGATATATCTGATTCCCTGGATACTCTCTTCATCTAACCCGAAATGACCAAAAAGAGTGTTTCATCCAAACAGATCAAAGGTGAAAGCAACACATTAAAGGAATTGTTGTAGCTAGCTAGTACCTGAATGTTTTGACCAGACTCGTCCTTCTCTACTTTCAATGGCCACAGTCTCTGTGAGTAGCCACTCTTCATTCGCATCAGTAATGTCTAACTGGTGATTACTGTCCATCTTGGAGTGGGTTGTCCGGTGGAGAGGTAAACGGGTGGGATGTGGAGTAAGACTGTAAGGGTCCAACAGTGGTGAGGCCAGACTCTGCATCCTTAAGCTTACTTTGGCTCCTCTCCTTGGTGAGATCCTCTGGGTAACCCCCTTTTTCATTGTGAAGCTGTGAAGTGGGGGATTTGATCAATTTATGAAGCTAACATTAGGTAGCTGCTAGCAAAATTAATTAGCTAGCTATGATATCTAGCTAAGTTAACTAGTGACTGTTGAATGAAGCTAGTCTTAAGATCTACCATAGATAGCTGAGTCATATCAGGGCTTTTCAGCAAACAAAAACCAATTAATCTGGCTAGTAGAAGCCAAGATATAAATAACTTTGTCGTTAGTTAGCTAGCTGATTAACGTAACATACCCTAACTTTACAAATTTGTTTTATTCACAGTATCAGTGCATTAACACAAGTCAAACCAACTAACGCTAGCAACAAACATTAACAATATCAAGCACTTGGGACGATAACGTTAGCTAGTTAGGCTCTATCAAAAAGATGATTTTGAGATAAATTGGCTTTAAAGTTCCAAAACCTCATTGATTTGAATGGTGTCAGCAATTGTTATCTAATGTTAGCTAGCTAATTTTTCCCCAACATCAGCCACCCCCTAAATTCAGACACTTTCTAGCGATTGGAGGACTAAACCACCTCGAGCCACCTAAAGACAACCTTCTAACTAGCTGACCACTGATTTTTATTGCAATTTATGTAAGTTAAGTTAGGTTGAGGGTTTTCAAAAAAGTAACATGTATACACATTTGTATACATGTATACATACACGTTCTAACGTACGCTAACCCCATTCCGTACAAATGTGCGCAACTGTGACATTCAAACGAGGCTGTAAAGAAAACTAATGGGACAGTAGCGACTGTGTTGACATAAATCTGGGGTGTGAACTAAGTTTCTATTCAAGCATTGACAGACATGGTAATGGGTCTATAGTATTGGAGAAAATGTGAGAAAAAAAACGTACCCCTCCGACGCTGTACGTTACATCGTGACATGTTATGGCGTAACGTACAGCACGCATAAAGCAACTGTCTTACAGCCTCCCTCCACCAAGTGTAGCACTTCTCTCACTGTTTAGAAACAAGAAATGGACAGGGTAAGGGGGCTAGTAATTTTTTGCGCCATCACTGCAAACTATCA